>NW_027266598.1:0-74049 GCF_046630445.1 Rutidosis leptorrhynchoides
TTGTTATGTTTACAAAAGATGCCGGAATTGAGACCGGATGTTCAAGACATTCTCAGGATTTTGAGAGGCGAGATGGAGCTCCCGCCACCGGCTTTCGAGTTTTCTCCGTCGCCACCGTCTAAATTGTACAGTCAGTCGAGACGAAAACAAAAGACTAATAATGTTGACTAGAATTTTAATTTATTAGGATCGAAATATGCACTGTTCTCGCTCAAATTTCTTCAATAATGCGTAGAATTTTAATGAAAATGACAAAAAAACACACATTCTAAAAATGGTGAATAGAGACGAAATATGTTCCGAACATAAAATGAATATGTCCTCATGTTGTTCTTATACATGTATTTTAGATTGCAAAAATAACATCTCTCGACACAAATCAAATACAAGTTCATTCGTTGTATGCAATTTCAAATTTTTTATTGTCCACAATCATAGTTAATTTTGAAATGAGTATTAGCTAGTGATTACAGCAATCAATCAACCAGTTTAACTGCTTTAAAATTTGTATCATATGATTAAAATCCCCTAAAACAAAGAATTGGCTTTACCTATCTTGACATTATATTAAGTCTTAAATCACTAGTTAGTTTATGAATTTAAAATTACACATGTTGACAAAGATATAAAAGTTCTTTTCATGATCCACAGTCAAATGCAATGATGTCAATAAATTATTTAACATCATTATGTTTTTTAATTAGGAGCATATATTATGAGTTGCGAACAAAAAACATATCTCTTTAATTAATTTTTTTTTTAAATAATATTTTTTTTCCTGGTTATTTAGCTCTCTCTTTTACTCGGTGCTTCTGCTTTAAGGGGAAAAAAAAGCATTTTTAGTGCAAAATCACTATCTATGCGCCAAATTCAACGTGCCTCGTCATCATTCCACTCTCTATTCTGTTCTGCCACGTCTAATTTCATTTTCCTCATACGAAAGTGTTGGGCTTTAGCCTAGCTAAACATAGGCCCACTCAAAAGCCCATTTAATAACATACACACAACACAAGACAAACGATGGTCAACAATGTCAATGGGCAATCTACAAGCTCAAGAATTATAGTCCCTAAACTTTTATTTTATAAACCATTTGACCCTCAAACTTATGAATTTACTTGGGCCTAATTAATTGGGACGGAAGACATGTTCTCGGCCCGATTCAGATATCACTTCTCAATCAGAAAAGAGGGGTTTAAGCATAGTTCGGACTTCGAATCGATCAATTTCCAAACAAAGAGAGTAAAGAATCGATGGGAAACGAAGCGAATAGCAGCAATGGAGCTAACAAGATGGGAGGAGGTTTTAGGTCAAAGATGGAGCATTTCATGTACAGTGGTGACAAGAAGCATGTGTTTGCTGGCATAGCTATTATTAGTGTGATTTTTGGTGCCCCTTGGTACTTCATGAGCAGAGGTGATCTCTCTCTCCCCTTTAATTTTTTTTTGTTCCTGCTGAAAATTTTGGTTGTTTTGATTGTTGTTCGTATTGATTTAGCTGTGTAATTTGTATTTGGTTTTGGGAAAAATGATATGGGGAAGGTTAAATTGCTTTCAATTCTGGTTTTCATGATAAATTTGTTGATGCCCATGTGGGCTTCAGTGGTATGAATGAATGAATTAGATTGGAAGGTTTCCTTATGATGTGGCTTATAGAGTCTGAGTCGTTCCCATGAGTTATTATGAAGATTGATAGGGCGCCCATTTGTTTGTGCAGCCCTGGCTATGCTTACAAGACCATGTTTGGAATCGTGAGCTTAATTTTAACACTTAGCTTCATGAGTATTAGGTTTTGAGTATGAAAACCTTTGTGGAAGTTTGTTGAGTAAGGCACATAGCCTTGTTTTCACGTGAGACCTTGTTTAAGCCAACTTCATTCATCCCATAAACATAGACGCAGGCTCACAAGTTCTGAATTTCTTTTCCACAATTTGTGTGTTTATGGCTTTGGCGTCAAGTTGAACTAAGTTATTACATGAAAGTAGCATTCATCGGTATATAGAAAAAAGAGATTATATTTGAATGGTAGAGTTCTTAGTTAGGACTTTTTATCATTCACAACACGTTAATAACCACAGACTTGGTTTTTTTTGCTAGTATAGAAAAGTTTTTTGTGCGTTGAGTTATCATTTGCTCGGAGTATTTGATTTCTGAACACTCTTTCTGGAGCATGCCTTTCTCTATCATCTCCAAAATTAATGCCGGATGCCATGACTCCTTTGCTCTTGGACTGACAGGAATCTTTGTCATGATCAGTCTGAAGTTTTTGATTATAAATGACTCCAGAATTGTGCTCTTACACAGTTTTCTTGTGCAAAATATCAAAATACCCTGGGTTTTGTCGTGTTCAATTGAAGTGTATGGCGGGCTCTCTCTAAAAATAATTACTGAGGACCATGGGATTTTGTATGTTGCATCTCTGGTAGAGTCATTGTGGTTGCTTGCCGTGCAATTATATACTTAACATTGTCAGCTGAGGTTTTAGTTGAAAGCAGTCTAATAATATGGTGGATTGATTGAAATTTCAGGAACAAAGCACCGATCGCATCAAGACTACTTGGAAAAAGCTGATAAGGCTCGAAGTGCTCGACTCTCTGCAAGCTCCGCACCTGCCAAATGATTTTGTTGCATGGGAACATTACCTAATATCTACAACCATGCAAAGCTCGACTCTTTGTTGTTTGTTTCTTTTTTGAGAAGAAAAGGTGTTAAAATCTCCAAATCATTTGTAATTGCGTGGTAGGTCCGAGTTTGTTTTGAAGTGGAAGTAAACTCAATGTTCAATTATAGCAAGTAACCTACCTTGGCCCTCAAGTTCTTTTTCTTCTAAACAGAAAATAATAATCAAACAATTTGAACAACATTCCTTGAATTCGTTCTTTCTTTTGTAAGAACTCCGTGTATGTACTTCTTTGTTCAGTTATGATAGAATTCTAGCAATCGAGACGACGTGAGTCTGAGTCGATGAAACGAGAAAAAGAAAGAATAATTTTTTCATAACAAAATTAGTGTGGTACCTACAGACTGTTTGAAAGTAACCGTGTAATTATATGACTGTGTAATTATTATGGTATAATTATATGTCCGCATAATTATGTATGAATTAATTATTTTATGTTGTTTGGTTAATATTGTAATTACAAATATTATATTTAGTTTTACAGTTGATATTTATAATATTAGATTATAAAATATAAATAATATAATAAGAAAAAAAATTACATAATTTTAATGTGTAATTATTCCAATTCTTATGGAGAGGTCGAAATTAAAATTATGTAATTATACACTTCGAATTATACGTAATTACATAGTTTCGAATAATTATACTGTTGTCCAAACGCGTCAAACCATATAATTACCTTATAATTACACGAAATTACACAAATTTTTCATTTCGAGATGGCTTTCCAAACACACTCTAAATAAATCATCTTTGGAGTGATAATTACCAGATCAGATCACCATAAATTTCTCACTGTTTTTTCTTTTCTTTTAAGTAGTTAAATTAAATAAATACACGTGTAATTATTTAATTTATTTAATTGGTAGAAAATAACACACGTTTTCTCCAAGCTCCAAGTAAGTTTTGGATCTTAACTTCCAATCACCTTGCACACACGCTCTCAAGGCCATTAAAAAATGATCTGTGTCTCCCCCAATAATTAAAAAAAGAAATAATGATTTGATTTGATTCATTAACAAGAAAACAAAAATTCTTCTGCAGCAGTCCGTACAATCTCGAGAAATCTACAACTAAAAATCCTTACTTTTCTTCAGTTTTCGGTACCCATTTCGATTCTGAATTGTGGGGTTTCTGCAAATTCCCAGTAATTCCACGATTTATGTCTCTGGGCGGCGAATCAGTCAATTTAGGTGAGTTCTTAGATTTGATTTATATTTAATTCATTCAATCACTTACGATCATGTGACTGTAGAAGAGTATAAATCAACTCAGTTGTTGTTGCGATGCTTGCAATTTGAGATTCTGCTCCAAATCACTTGTAACTAAGTCAGTTTGGAATTTTTTTTTTCTGGGTTTTTCCTATTTGGTGGTGGGCATGATTTTAACTCATCGTATGATTGACCAGTGAGTTTCAAGTACTGAAAATCGAAATTTTAATTGCATGTTCTTGTATTAGTAGTATGTTTTAGAAGAAAGTGCATAGAGTTTGTTTTCAGCTTCTGAACTTGTTGTGAGGTATATTATTCGCGCAAGCATGATGCTATTTGATTTTCATCCAATCGTTGAACTAATGAATCTCATTTTCCTTTCTTACTTCGTTTTGTCAGATCAAAAATCTTTCTTTGCATTGCTTCACTTTGATTTACATTTTTTCTTTTTTATTTGTTAGAGTTTGTTGTAAATGGCGGACCTCAAAGAACGGTTGCTCCCACCAAGGCCAGCATCAGCTATTAATCTTAGAGAAGCGGGCCTTAGGCCATCAGCAGCTTCTGCGCGCCAACCCTTTCACGGAGTAGATGTTTTAGGGCTGAAGAAACGTGGGCAGGGCCTTCGGTCATGGATTCGTGTTGATTCCTCTGGCAATTCTCAAGTCATCGAGGTTGACAAATTCACCATGATGCGCCGTTGTGATCTCCCTGCCCGTGACTTGCGCCTTCTTGATCCTCTATTTGTTTACCCTTCAACAATACTCGGTAGAGAGAAAGCTATTGTCGTAAATTTAGAGCAAATTCGGTGCATAATCACAGCTGATGAAGTCCTGCTCCTGAATTCTCTGGATAGCTATGTCTTACAGTATGTGGTGGAGTTACAGCGACGGCTAATGACACCTCCGGCTGGCGAGGTTTGGCAACCGGAGGGAACTCACGAGTATAATAATAGCCAAAGAGGAAGTCGGAACATGGACCTCTTGTTTGGTGGGAGCCAGTCCCCCGATTATTTGCCCTTTGAATTTAGGGCTCTTGAAGTTGCTTTAGAAGCTGCCTGTACATTTCTTGATTCTCAGGTGCGTCCAAGAGAAAATAACATGTTAAAAGTTCATAAAATGATATTTGCTGCATTGTCATAAGCCAGTTAAATATTGTCTGAAACATGTTTTTCTCCTTCACACTCATGCTTTTGGTGTTCTTCATCTAACTATTCGGGCATGTAACTCTGTACTTTGACACTTTTATAAAGGCAGCAGAATTAGAAATCGAAGCATACCCATTGTTAGATGAGCTCACTTCTAAGATTAGCACACTGAACTTGGAACGAGTGCGTAGACTGAAAAGTAGACTTGTCGCATTGACTCGAAGAGTTCAGAAGGTATAGCAAACTACAATTTTGTTTTCGTTGTTTCTTCAAGGAAATATTGACCCTTGCGTTAACCTTTTTTTCTTCCCCCACTCCTAATTTGACACAAGTCTACATCTTTTAGGTCAGAGATGAGATCGAGCAGCTCATGGATGATGATGGAGATATGGCTGAAATGTATCTCACTGAAAAGAAAAGTCGAATGGAATCAGCAATGTACGGTGAACAATCTGTAGTGGGATTCAGGCCGAACGATCCACAATCTTTTTCTGCTCCGGTCTCTCCTGTTTCTTCCCCTCCTGAGTCCCGAAAGCTCGAGAAAAGCTTGAGCATTGCGAGGAGTCGGCACGACAGTGTTAGGAGCTCTGAAACTGGCACAGAGAGCATAGAAGAGCTGGAGATGTTGCTAGAAGCATATTTCGTCGTCATTGATAGCACTCTAAACAAATTGACCTCGGTACAAATATCGATCAATTTAACCTTGATTTTTCCTGTTGTATAGTTTTAGAAAATTTAATCACTCTGCTCTCTTCCCTTTGCTCCAGTTGAAAGAGTACATTGATGATACAGAGGATTTCATCAACATTCAACTGGTATTAGTTTGTTCCTTTTTTTGCTTTTTTCCTTTTAACAGACCAACTTATAATGATTTTGATTCTAATAATAGCTAATCTTTCTTGTAGGACAATGTACGAAATCAGCTTATCCAATTTGAGCTGCTACTGACGACGGCAACATTTGTCGTCGCCATTTTTGGAGTGGTAGCTGGGATTTTCGGTATGAATTTTCCGATATCAATGTTTGACGATGCTGGTGCCTTTAATTGGGTGCTTGCTATAACTGGAGTAAGTGGGCTCATCATATTTTCATCATTTGTATGGTTCTTCAAGTATAAAAGACTCATGCCACTGTGAACTACAATGGAACATCTTCCTTTACTAGTAAAGAGATTAATCATTGTTACTATTCATCTCTTCCTCGTACGTTGTAAATCAAGTTGAAAAATAGTTCAGATAAAATGAGCTGGCAGCTTATTCTCCAACCATTTCTTCTTATTCCAATCATAACAGTTTTCCGTTCACAATTGCTATATTCATTTTTGTGTCCGAAACATGCGTCGTTGCTACAGATATCCTTAAAATATGTAGTGTATTTTTCTGCCGATCATAATAAAAAATACATATTTTGAATGTATATTGACCAAAACGGATCATGGTCTGAATATCAAATGATACTATGTTCATTCAGAGGATATCATATTCTAAATGGCATTTGAATTGGAGTGGACCCATACAAATAATTACAATGCCTTTCTTTATATGTATATTTATGAGCTCCAAAAGCCATTAATCTCCACTACAAATATGTACAAGAGGATAATGACTTTAAGAGTAAGACCCACCACCACAATCACTATATACAAAATCAACCAATATTCTATTTTGGTGATTTTAGTTTGTGGGTCATTATCAAACATATACATGATTGGATTTGATTATTCTAATCAAATCCTAATAATTTACATATTAATTAATTTTCTTCTTCATACATAAGGATTAATATGAGATGTATAGTCACGGATACCAGCTCCTTCCCATCCCATCCATTCTTCCCACATGTCCCAATCAGGATCGTCCATTCCCCATAATGGTTCGTCGATCCCTTGATCGGACGGTCCATATGATTGATACTCGGTTGATTCTTCTGGTTCTTCTCTCAATTTACTCATCACTATCTGTTTAAATAACCATTAACAAGTTATTACAAACGTGGCAAATAAAAAAAATCTAATCAGCAAAACATGCCAGCTCATTAATGACGTGGCTACATACATCATAGGCTTCATTAATCTGATTAAATTGCACCCCGCAATTGCCTCCTCTACATACATCAGGATGATACTGAAAAAAAAAAACCCAGAAATTAATTAATTTATTTTTGAGAAATTCTTAGGTACTTGAATTAATTAATTAATTAATTAACTACCTGTAATGCGAGACGCCTGAAAGCTTTCTTGACATCAGATTCAGAAGCATCATGTTGAATCATTAAAGTCTTATATGGATCCATAACTGAAGAAGAAGAATATGAACAAGAAACTTTAATGACCCGACCCGTTTTATGATTTCTCTTCTTAGTTTTGTTATTCGATGAAATCCAAGCCGACCCATTTCCTCCAATTACACCAGCAACAGCAGCACAAGCCATTTTTCTTAATTATCAATCAATGAAATTTTTCTGGGTTTAGAATAGAATTTGGGTTTTGAAGATATATATTATTTATACGTATAGTTGTTGAATAATAATACTGATTCGAAAAATGAGTTGGTTTGATTTTATTTATAGAGAAGATAATTTAATAATTAAATTGGATTTGTTAATGTGAGGTGGTAAGGAAAGAGATAAAATAAAGTATAACGGTCCTTATCCAAAAGAAGAGAAAGCTTTCAGTTAAAACCTGTTCCGGTTTTGTTAGCTGACGTGTCAATGCCTTTTTTTTTTAATTAAATAGATTTAAGTTGGAATTACCGAATTACTACTTCTGTTTCACAACGATTAGTTAAAATTGCATCACCTAACTAATAAAATATATTAAAATATTTATGTGAAAAAAATATTTTTTAAATTTTTTCCGAATAAAACATTATAAAATAGAATAATTAAAAAATATTTTAATTTAAATATAATTTAAAAAATATTTTTTTCATAAAAATATACCATTCATTATATCTAATTAATTATATAATATCATTTTAATCAAAACATCAAATATTATAAAATAAAAGATATTAGTTTATTCCGGATTCCATATACCACCTCTATTCTTAATTAATTATCACATCTTTCGTATAATTTTCACGAAAAAATAATCAATTTCATAAAAAAATGGCAACATAAATAAAAAAAGTAAAATAATTTCAGATTTTTTATTTTAAATTTTTTTCTAAATTTCTCATTATTTATGCATTAAAAACAATGCAATGAATCTTTCTCACTAGATAAATTCCCGTAAAAAAACAAATGTTTGACTACTTCTTAGACAAAGGTTGTTAACTTCTACTACTAGATTTTTTTCTGGAAATAAAAAAGAGGATAATTACGTAATTCATACAATATCCAAAACGAGTTATCTTCTTTTCGGTCCTCTAAACTTCCTTTTGCGTCAGCCAGTACTCAGTAGTGTGGATAAGATCTAGTAGTATTTTAGGTAGTTTTACTTTTTACACAAATTGCACGTGTCTGCAATCAGCATGCATTTACTGGATTTAACTTTAGGCCCTTTATATCATAAACTTTGATCCTCTTTACCCTTTAACTTTTTTTAATATCGGAAAGGACCTTACGTTTCATAGCTAACATTCAATCGGGTAAACATCATTAACGTCGTCAATATATCTGATGTTATTTCACGTCAAGATACTTAACGATGTTATGCACTTTTCCCCTGATTAGATCCTAACGGAACAAAGATGAGGCCATGAGGGCCTTTTAGACATTTAAAGAAGAAGAGTGGTGGAAGAGATCAAAATTAGTTAAAAAGGGACCAAAAGTATAGTTCGGTCTCAAATATCTGTTGTACTTAAATAGGTGGGACAACATATATATCTAACGGCTTAGAATAGATTAGGCCGAACCGTGATGACGATGTTGTTCAGTTCAGTTTGTTTTTACTTTGGTTGTCTGTCTGTTTGAGTCACAAGTAAATCGAGAAATAAAGTGTTTTTTTTTTTCTTGAAGAAGAAACATTTTAAAGGGAATGTTAAAGTTTTAAACTTTCATGCATAGTAGTAATAATTACTTGCAAGATTACTTTTTAGCAATTGGGATATCACAAGGGTCTTGTTTTATAGGAGATGATAATAGGTTGTTTAACTTCGCGGTTAGTCTTTGGATATGTGTTTGTCTAATTATCGGTAGTTTTCGATTAATTGTATTGGCTCAAGTATTTCGTATATGTCATTTACGTTTGGAAAGTATACTATCGATTGTATTAATGTAAATATCCCGAAATAAACCAGATAATAATAGTGTATCAGTCTTGACTTTGAAATCTCCAAGTAGACATGAATGATTGAGATTGGAAATATTGTATATGTAGAAAATTAAACAAGTGGTGTACGTACATCCACTTGAAAAAATCGTTGTTGTTTAATCAACATGACATTGACATATTGTTTTTTTTTTGGTTCGAATTACCAATCACAATATCGACTGACAGTAATTTTGTAATGGTGATCGAGAGAGTAAAAGTTACCTTTTTAAAAAAATATATACTTTCTCCTTTCTATAATTAATTTTATATTTTTTAAGTTTATTTTTCAACATAAATATAAATTAAAAAATTCGTATGAAAAAATATGTAGGTGGAGATGGTGAGAGAGAGTGCATGTAGGACATGAAGATAAAGACGATGAAGTGGTGAGAATATAACTGAAAAATATAATTTATGTTTCTTAAATTTATCAAATTTTACATCTAATTTAAGACAAAAACTTATGCTTATATTAACATCTAATTTGAGATAGAGAAAGTATATATTATTGAAAAATTATAACTATTTTTGCTAGATAGTAGTAAAGTTACTAAGTTACTTTTTAAACTTTTTTTTTATATATTTATCCTATAAAATTCAGATTTTAAATACAATTGAATCTCTTTAAATTAATATTGTCGGAATTAAAAAAAATTATTATTTTGATGAGATTTTAATTTATCGATTTAAAATATTTTTCGAATTCAAAAAAATTTATTGTTTTAATCGAAATTATATTATATATATTTAATATGGTGGGGATATTTTTTGTTAGCAAAAACAAAGATGAATGGATCCACGTACAGAGAGAGTCTCATTCATTTGGGAATTGAAATTTGTGTTGTTTTGAGAACTGACGACGTTTTATGCATAATTTTTTTTTAAGGTGGCGTTTATATATATATATATTTTCTTACGAAGGTTTTGGAGATTTTTTTTATTTTTAAATAAATAATATTTTTAAAATTTTAATGTAAATTTTTTATATATATTTTTTTCTTTCTTTCTATTAAAAAAAAAATGAAAATATATTATTTAAATAAAAATAGAGAAAATAAAACAATAAAATGAGGATAAATTTTACCCTGAAAACAGTGTCAAAACAAGTCAAAACGTTTTCTAAATCAATACGGAAGGAGTACATATATATGTGAGATTATTTAATCTCGTCACTAATTTTATATCTAGTGTAAAAAATAAAAATTCTAATAAAAGTCAACGTTTTCTAAATCAATACGGAAGGAGTACATATATATGTATGTGAGATTATTTAATCTCGTCACTAATTTTATATCTAGTGTAAAAAAATAAAAATTCTAATAAAAGTCGTTGTGTACGTCGTAATCCCACTGGAATCTACGCTTATATAATTAATGACGCATCAATCATATCGCATCTACAACTTTACTTTGTAGCGTTGAATTATAAGCTTCAAACTTAAATCTACACCAAACGGTAAGAAATTTGAAAAATCCGACACCATCAAGATATTTTTTTCGTTGAAACAAGTCCGACCATGTTAAAGTTTCTGGAATCTGGCGACTACCGACGGCGGCTCCACCAAAAGTGGAGGCCGGACGACCTCGATAGTCATCGGAATCTTGACTTTTTTTATGAAGGTTGAGGATGCTGACGTGTCATTTTTGCGTAGTCATCGGATGAGGTAGCGTGCTTATTTGACAATGACAGTGCACACTTAACGAAAGAAGGCTGCCTCATGTGCATTTTTTGACGGAAATGATGATTTTGTTAGCAATCCTAATAGACGAGTATGATTTCGTTAGCAATTTTTTTTAAATAACAACTTATTAAAAAAATAGAGTTTGAGGTAGGAAAAATGTCAATATCCCGACTATGATTGGTTCAAGTATCAAATTTGATGATGGTTGTAAGGAAATAGACAAGTCATTTAGCTTACAAAAAATTACAAGGTTCATACAGAAAAGAAAAAGAAAAAAAACAAGAATGGTGAAGATTAAGGAGGAGGAAAAGAAGCTTTCTTGACAAGTTAGGTCTGGTATGAATCTTCCACGCTTATATTTTTGAGTATATGGAATAAAACTAAAGCAAGACACAGTGCATTGTACTTTCTTGCTTTTCAATACACACGGTTCGAGTTACGGAAACATCCTCCTTCCCATATCCCGAGCAGGGAGCCTTAGCGAGCATGGTTTGCCAAAAAAAAAGTGCACATACGGATGTACAAGCAAAGCATGCTGAGCTAATCCTGTTGAGATTCAGTAGTAGATGTCTTTGTACAAGTTTGTTGATCATCATGAGAAGGCTGGTGGTTAGTTGATGAATCCTTAGGTTTTTTAAACTGAATTAAGATCATCGTCATGTTATCGCATCCCTCGCCACCTGCTATTGGGGCAAGACATCTGTCAAAGACTCTCTCACAAATCACTGATAGTTTACTTTCCTGCAAGCACACGCACAGAGAAAGACAGAGACTGATTGGTCATATTTCCTTACTTCGAAAATATACTACCCCTATTGTCCACTTTTAAATGACATGAGTTGGGATTTTATTAGGATTAAGAAATGACAATTATTTATGGACAATATAAAAGGAAGTTTGTGACAATTATTCATGAACGGAGGGAGTAATGAGTAACACTACTAGAAAGCGAAGGGGACTTACGGAGTTCAACTGATCACGTACATAGTCCACTAGTTGCTGGCTTGACATACAATCCCTATGCGTGTCATATGATGGAAACCCTCGATCAGAGATCAGAATGTTTTACAAATATAGGATTCAAAGGGAAAATGACTTACCAAATACCATCACAAGCTATTACAAGAAACTCATCATCATCACAAAGCTCAACCTGTTCCATTCCAAGAATAAACAAAATGAAGATACTAACAAGGAAATGATAACATTTAATAGCTCTAATAATCCAACTACATACAGAGGTTATGTCGGGATAGGCTGTCACTATCTGCTTTTCAGCAGGCATATTTTTGTTCTGCTTGAACTCTGAGTCTCCTGTAACACAAAGTAACCTCATTTAGAATGTCACTCGTTAAATATAAACTCAAACATGAAATTTCTTCTCTAAGGTAAACTAAATTCAAGTACCGATAGCCCTTGCGAGGTTCAAACATCCATTGACATGCCCAACTTGTATATAGCCACCTGCCTTCATTATCCTATCTCTCTCAACTTCAAGCTCAGGCTTGTGATCTTTCGACAAATTATATGCCTGTACCATAGCAAGTATATGAAACATGACAAATTATATGCCTGTTTATACTGAGTTTTTGAAAGAGTAGTTGATGCAGAATGATTACCTGGCCCTTCCTGGAAATAACACAACGAGAATCACCAGCATTTGCAACAACAAGCTGCTTGTTTTTTATCATTGCAACACATGCCGTGCTTCCAGAAGTTGGCCCATTAAAATCAGAATGAGGACCCTGAGTTTGCAACATAAAGAAATTTGTTACTTTTCTGTCACTTTTAGTAATTGGATAAAGATGAATGGCCTACTTTGGTTACTGGACATAACGATATGACAATTTTCTTTCACTTTTAACTTCCCATAACGTTTCCATATAAAAAAGAAGAAAGAAAAATCGGATTCAAAACCACATTAGTTTTTGTTTGGTAAGCATGGCATCTATGAATATGATGGGAAAACTTGTTTTTCAAGGAAATCAGTTTGTAGCCTGTAGGTTAAACGAAGTTGCAAGAAATGTATAAGACAAAGGGATATGTATGTGTGTGAGTTAAGAGTCGCACAGGAATGCACAAAAAGCTGCTTCGGGGTAAACCAACCTCTTCGGATTTCCAATCACCAAAATGGTTATTGGATTCACCACTCCTTGGAGACCATATAAAACCTTCTATCATACCAGAAAACTTGTCTATTTTATCTCCTAGTACGGCTAGCTCTCTCCAACCCCTTTGTCCACGCATCATCTCATCCATTCTGCATCAACAATGTAAAGCAAGTTAGATTAATTAACTAAGTTCAATGCCCTCTTCACTTTCTCCAGAATTGAAATCAATAACATTCGGTCAAATGCAATCAGAACTCTCTCAAATGTACAATCTAAACTTCAAACTTTGAATTAGAACACATTCAGCCTTGACAAACGAGCAAACAAAACTTTGCATCGCAATGGCAGTGACTTTAGAAACAGCAGGCCATTTCAGATTTCCTAGTAACTTACTGGTCAAAGACACTATCACATCAGTTTCCAATCCTTCTGGCAGGCCTATGAAACCATTTATGCTTCTGCTCGAATGAAAAAAAGAAGAAGAAAAGAATCGAAACCAAATTAGAATAACCTGAGAAAAGTTTTCTGTAAAGCTGCGCCCAAATCTCCCGTTGCATAATCTTCATGCTTCAGAACTTGTTGGTGAAGATATTTGGCACAGAACTTTGACACGGCCTTACCTGCAAAGTTAACGAACTAGGTTGACAACAGCACATGGGCTCAAAGACACTACTATTCATAGCCTGGTCTACCAAAGTTGGGAAATAGAAATCTCTGGCAAAAAAAGGGAAATTACAAACATAAAGGTGGGTAAAGCAAATTTCTGCATTTAGCCTTACTTGACCATTTCTCATGCTTTTTAGGCATAATTACACCACTTGAAAGGGTCCTCAAAATGGAAAAATGCATGCCAAGAATATATTAATGCATTTTAAGAAAATATTGATGATATCATGACAGACAGGCATTTGACTTTCTCATGACATAGTATTCTAATTCAAAATGCATTTGCAGAAATATATTCTTATTTCATGGAAAACTCATGATATTATTTAGAATGAAAGATCTTTAAACTGACCTCCATGACCGTCATAAACACCAAAGAAAGAAGTAGACAAGTCCAAATCCAGATATGCTGCATGCTGCATATATCATGTAAGTTAGCATGATTCACGGAACAAAATTTTGACACAACAGAACAATCCTCTACCAAACTGAGTCAAATAAGAAGGTTTCTCTTCAATACTCACTGCATCTTCCATGGTCGAACGCCAACCTTGCATTGATGACACGCCATATCTTAGCTTATTATTCTCCCCATCTTCTGAGGACTTATCAGTTTTGGGGGAGCTGAGATAAACTCCCATTCTCTCTGCAAAACAAAGCAAAGCAAAACTGTCAATACCCCATTCATTCATTCATTCTAGCTAGCACACACTACACAATCTCAAAGCTAAAAAAAGTAAAACTATGTAGAGGAAAAAGATTCTTTTTTTTATTCATAGATCATCTGAAACATAGAAAAAAATATCAAAACTTGTAAAGGGTATATCATAGATCATTTGCACAAATCAAATTTGCAGCAGATCGCAATCACTAGACCTTTATGTTAATGCAATTAAGAATAAAAATCTCACATTTAATAATCAAACAAAAAAGTCAATGCTCCATAAACAAGGAGATACAAATACAAGTATCAATCAATATGCATCTCACTTTAAAGAATCTATAACATCATATATACTTGTACTTGAATATAAGAAAAAAAAAAAGGCTACTTTTTAATGAATCGCACAGACCCAGAAGATAAATGAAGCAAAAACTCAACGAAATTCAAATCAATTCGCTCTCCATTAAATGTTTGTTTTCTCGAGAACCAAAACAGATCAATCATCAAAATTTATATAGAAAAGGACAAAGAATAGAGCATTAAATACTATACTGGATTTTTCCACTCACTTATTAGTTTCAGGGGTCGAAATTAAAGTTATTTTGGATCAAAGGCTCTGTCACTGCCTCGCTTTGATAAAAACAGTCATTGTCCATTTCAATGACGATTCTATTCCATAAATGCAATAGCATATCATCACGTGCGTTTCACGTGCGCTTAGCTATTCCTTGTTTTGGATAATGCAGTGCAAGTCCTTACACTCTAGTCATATTAATAGTTAGATCCTTAAACTCTACGTTATGAAGCTTTAGATCCTTAAAGTCTTTGTTCATTGGGTTTGCTTTGTAAATAGAATGGCGTTAAATAATTACTAAGGCATAACCATTTCAATATCCATTGTAGTCTACTTGGTTAGGATACTCGGTTAGCAACAGAATTATTTTATACTTTTTCGATCTCAAAATAAATACAAATTTTTATATGAAGTATCTTTTAAATTTTATCTATATAAATGATAATAAGGTAGCTCAATTTTTAGCGCAACTATTGGTTAGCTTTTAGGTGGTAATATCTTGCCACAATGCATTTCTTCTCTATCGGACGCCGTTGAGCATTAATAAAATGACTGATGTTAGCCTTTTTGTATATATTTGTGGAATTGATCTTCTCAAAAATTCGTTCTCCAAAAATTAATTTCGTGAAATTTTATAAGAAAAATTATCTTGGTTAATTAGTGGTCACGTTTCGGCGAGTGACGTTAGTTAGCATGTTACCTTAAAAAAAATACTAATTACAACAATAATTAATAATTTCTCACTGACATAATTAATGTAAATTCCTTGACACTCATTACCAGACAAACTATATATACACACAATTAAATTAAGAAACCTAGGGTTAGGCGCCGTTCAAGCCTTGGCATTATATAACTAGAAAATTATCTTGGAGCAATAATTTTTTTCTTAATCCTAATACAAATATACCTACCTATAGTACATTCTTTTAGGAATTTAACTTGCGTCCTTATACGAAAAGAAATGCTTAACCGTCCGGCCACGTCTCCGCCGGCAGTTTTGGAGCAATATATCAAACTCACATGTGGCAGTACGGTCGAGCTTGGTGCCCTAGCCGATACGGCTCACAAATCACAAACGCTACACGCAAAGCATACATGGATACATCGATCCAGACACTATTTAAAATGAATGAACAAGTCTAGAATATTAGATAAATTAAATTAAGCTGAGCTCAGCTTATAATTAGGTGGTGGAATGGAATAGTAATAGAAAGGAAAAGATAATGATTATTAGTAGGAGATTAGATGTAATTGTTGGTACTAATGTAGAATTAGCAGCAGCTGATCCTCTCCGTGGTGGATTATGGACAACATTCGCTCCCCCTCCTCCGCCTCCTTTCCCTCCCGCTGCTCTCTTCATCACCTCGTCGCGCCGCCTCTCCTCCTCTAAATAATTATTCATCCTACCAACTGCAAAATTCAATTAATGAAATTTTAATTGAGAAAAATAATTAATAATTTTATATATACTTCTACACTTACCAACTCTAGGAAATAATTCTTCTTGTTTAGGATCTTTCCAGTCTTTATTCAGAGTACCTTGATCTCCAACAACTAATGAGATCATTAAAGTATAACAACAGAAGATGAAGATATAATACAATGCTAGAATTTTTATTCTACACATCTCGAATATATTTATATATTTATTTGAAATAGCTAGAGATGGAATAGGGTTTTTCTTTTAAATTAGTATTTCTCTAGCTTAATTATTAGGTATGCCAAAATCTAACATATAATAGCAAAATATATAAGGAGAGTCAATCATATGAATAACGTGATTTTACAGAATCAAAATAAGGCTGACCGATCGAAATGGTGCTGGATGTATTGGAGCTGCTTTATCTAGCTTATTCTTATTCATATTCCTTTTATTTATTTTGTCATGGAAATTAATTAAGAAGGCTATTCTTCAAGTTTTATCAGGAGATTGAACTGGTATGTGTCCCATGAATTTCGACATTTGTGGTTTATAAAAGAGGGAACAATATTATTAATAAAAATGGTCTAATCAAATCATATCAATTAATCGATAATTTCAATGAAACTTCTAACCCTCAAAATTAGGTAAAATCGCGTGCGATATCTGTAAATATCGTCCACAATTCGATTATGGGACGAATTACGGCAGAAGTCAATTACAAAGTGGTGTACCCGGATACATGCATCCTAGGCCAAAACAAAAATTCATATGCATAGACGACAAAGACTAAAAGAAACACTCCTTACATATAATTATAGAACATATTCATAGAAATATCAAAATTATCTCGTCTTGCTCTTGTTCGACCACAACTAAATTCTTGTCGGAGAAACAATGAATTTTGAAGGTGTATAAATTTTTTTTTAACCAATGATTTTGTACCAGCTTACGGCCGGATGAATGATTACAAAGAGCTTTGTACCATGAATTTCAATCAACATCATGTAATTCGGGTAATCTTTACTTTCACGAATTTCGATTGATGGCTAGAGGTTTATGCTAAAGCTAAGAAAGGATCAAAACTAGACCAACAGAATACAATGAAAACGTTATCTCCCATTTCTTGCCTAATTAACCATCTAAAAGTAGATTCTTTTAGACTTAAAAAAGTGTTGTGAAGAGATAGATAACTTTTAATTAGAAAAAAGGTAAAATCAAAAAGCACAATGCTGAAAGCTGAAAGCTAAACCATTAGATCACTATCTACAGTATTCAACAAGCATATTACAGTTTCGAATAAGATTCCCATGATTAGATAACTTCTATCACAAGAAACAGCGAATTATTATTATTCATATTATTGGGTTTGGAATTACTAGTAAAGAAATTGGATATGACTAAGTAGGCCCATTTCGCAAAATTTAAAATCGCATGTTGTCTAAGCCCATTAAAAAAGCCCAAAAGTATCAAAGCCCAGCTCAATAAATCTCGTTGACTAAAAATACTTCGTTTCAACCAATCAGAAGACGCCACGTTCATTAAGCCCAAATCTATTCTAGAACTCTCTGGTTCCCGCTCTTTCCTTCTTTCGTTCGTTGACTTTCTTTGACTTCAAACTTTTTCGCTTCTCTTCTTCTACCTTCCAGGTCCCTCTCGATTTTTTTCAGTAACCGCCATGGATTCAATCCTTTGTGTATATAAACTAAAAACCATAAGCTTCATGATCATATCAAAACAAGTTTAAAGCAATCAGAAGTATACAAACACATTACTAATCAAAGCTTAATCGTTCAAATTAGTTTCACAAATCAATCATCATGGCATCCAAAGTTGAAGGTAAAGCAATCGGAATTGATCTCGGAACGACCTATAGTTGCGTCGGCGTTTGGCAAAACGACCGTGTAGAGATCATCGCTAACGATCAAGGGAACAGAACGACTCCTTCTTACGTCGCATTCACCGACACCGAGAGGCTAATCGGAGATGCTGCTAAGAATCAAGTCGCGATGAACCCCCAAAACACCGTCTTCGACGCTAAACGTCTAATCGGCCGGCGATTCTCCGATCCAACTGTTCAAAGCGATATGAAGCACTGGCCTTTTAAGGTCGTTCCAGGTCCCGGCGATAAGCCGATGATCGTGGTCAATTACAAAGGGGAAGAGAAACAATTTGCTGCTGAAGAGATTTCTTCGATGGTGTTGATCAAAATGAGGGAAATCGCGGAGGCGTTTTTAGGTCAATCTGTGAATAACGCGGTGGTTACCGTTCCTGCCTATTTCAACGATTCGCAGAGACAGGCGACCAAAGATGCCGGAGCTATTGCTGGGCTTAACGTATTGAGGATTATCAACGAGCCCACAGCGGCGGCGATTGCGTATGGGTTGGATAAGAAGGCGTCGGCGCGCTCCGGCGAACAGAACGTGCTGATTTTCGATCTTGGCGGAGGGACATTCGATGTGTCTCTATTGACAATTGAAGAAGGAATTTTCGAAGTGAAGGCGACCGCCGGTGACACTCATTTAGGAGGAGAAGATTTTGACAACAGGCTTGTGAATCACTTTGTTCAAGAATTCAAGAGGAAGAACAAGAAGGACATCAGTGGAAACCCTAGAGCTTTGAGGAGGTTAAGGACAGCTTGCGAACGGGCTAAGAGGACACTCTCTTCGACTTCTCAGACGACAATTGAGATCGATTCTCTCTACGAAGGTGTCGATTTCTACTCCACGATTACCAGGGCTAGGTTCGAGGAAATGTGTATGGACCTGTTTAGGAAATGTATGGAGCCAGTGGAGAAATGCCTGAGAGATTCTAAAATCGATAAGAGCCAAGTTCATGAAGTCGTCCTTGTTGGTGGTTCCACTAGGATTCCTAAAGTCCAGCAGCTTTTGCAGGAATTTTTCAATGGTAAGTACACTGTCTTAAGACTTAAATGTTTGGGATTTATATAGCCGATTTTATTTGGTGGAATTGGAATTGCAGTTGGTTTGTTGTGGTAATGCTTTTCAGTCTGATTATTAACTAACATTGTTGTATATGTCATTTCAGGTAAGGAGCTGTGCAAGAGCATTAACCCTGATGAGGCCGTCGCGTATGGAGCTGCTGTGCAGGCTGCAATTTTGAGTGGTGAAGGGAATCAAAAGGTTCAAGATTTGCTTCTTCTTGATGTTACGCCTCTCAGCCTTGGATTGGAGACTGCCGGTGGAGTTATGACAGTCTTGATCCCGAGAAACACCACAATTCCGACCAAGAAAGAGCAGATTTTCTCTACTTACTCGGATAACCAACCTGGAGTCCTAATTCAGGTTTATGAAGGAGAGAGGGCTAGGACCAAAGATAACAACCTGCTAGGCAAATTCGAGCTCACGGGTATCCCTCCGGCACCCAGAGGTGTACCACAGATCAATGTCTGCTTCGACATTGACGCCAATGGAATCTTGAACGTGTCGGCAGAGGACAAAACAGCAGGTGTTAAGAATAAGATCACGATTACTAATGATAAGGGAAGATTAAGCAAGGAAGAGATTGAAAAGATGGTGCAGGATGCTGAAAAGTACAAGGCCGAGGATGAGGAAGTTAAGAAGAAGGTCGAAGCCAAGAATACACTTGAGAATTATGCTTATAATATGAGAAACACTATCAAAGATGAGAAGTTCGCCGGAAAGTTGGATCCGGCCGATAAGGATAAGATCGAGAAGGCGATCAATGAGACTGTGGAATGGTTGGATGGAAACCAGTTGGCTGAGGTTGATGAATTGGAAGATAAGTTGAAGGAGTTGGAAGGAATATGCAATCCGATCATTTCGAAGATGTATCAAGGTGGTGGTGGTGAAATGCCACCTATGGGCGGTGATGGTATGCCTGGTGCTGGATTTGGCAACTCGACAGGCGGCGGCGCCGGTGCTGGTCCCAAAATTGAGGAAGTTGATTAAGCAATTTATGAAGTGCTGGTCTATTGTTCTCGGAAATGTTGTGTGTTTTTTTCGTTTTTAGTTCAAGTCTTGTTGATGTATGAACTCGTTTTATGCTATGTTAAATGAGTAATGATGAAGTTAATCGAAAAGAAAAAGAAAAGAAGAAATGATAAATAGATAATAAAAATTTGGTATTTTTCTTCTTCCATTTTCAAAAAATACATATTTTTTATGGTTCCGTGAAATAGATTTTCAAATAACATTAAGGAATGATTAATTAAAAATATCGTTCTATTTATTAAAAAAAGAGACTTAAACAAATATGTATATTAAATTCTCGAAGCGATGATTAATTAAAATTGTATTATTTTATTTATTAATAAAAATATTCTATAATGAAATAGTTTTTTTATTATAAATTTTATTTTATACCAATTAAATGATTTGAAATAAATATTATTAATATTTAAAGAAATGATAGAAATTTATGTAGTAGATATATAATATTTACATGAACAAATAAATGTACATTTTATTTGTACATTATAAAATAAAAATAATATATTATATTTGATTGATTTATAATTTAAAGATAAATATTAAATAATGAACACAAATATTTACGAATTTTTTAAATTTTAAAAATTCAAAAATTCAATTAGAAATACGTAAATATTTTAAATTTTAAAAATTTAATTAGAAATTATTTAATGTCTGTATGTATTAAAAATAAAATTATGTATAAAATTAAAAAATTTAGAACATTTAATTATTAAAAATTAAAAAATTTTAGAAAAAACATTTTTATAAATATTTTAATATATAAATAATCATAAATTAAAAAGAATATATTAAAATATAAATGAATCAAAAATTGTCTAAAATTCCTTCAAGAATTATTAAAAAAAAAAAATTATTTCAATTTAAAAAAGATAAATTCAGAAGAAAAAAAGTTTATAATTCAAAAAATTATTATTATAAAATTTAAAAGAATAATCATTCCGAAATTATCTCTTAGATTTGTATAATGAAATTAAAAATTATATCCGATCAAATAATAGAAATTAGACAATTTTTATCTCAATTAAAAATTATTGAAGAAAAAAATAAATTTATGAATATAAAAATTATAATATAAATGACAATAAAGAAGAAATACTATATGAGTATGAATCATAAGAAGATTTACCATTTAAAATGAAACTAAAAGAAATCCCAGAACCAGAGAAGAGAATTTTATCATAAAGATTAAATGAATGAAAAAGGTTATGCTAGACATAATAATAGATGGAAAAAATTTCCTGACGAATATACACCATCAATAAAAACTAAGCTAGATATTTAAAATCTGTACAAAATAAAAAGAAGCTTTCACCTTTTTCAATGAATAATACAGGATTATTAATACATTAAAAAAAACGTTTCAAAATTTTAACCTAATTTAATTTGGACCTTTGTTACTTATAAAATAACAGGATCTGTAAAAAATTAATTACAAACTCTACCACAAACAGAAATAGATATTTTACTAAAAGATAAAACAGCAAACTCATAAGTTTTCTTTATAGAGGATTCCTAAAAAAATATTATGTAGATAAGAAAAAAATAACTGAAACTGTTGAAGTAGAAAAAGCTCTATGACACTTAATAATATACAAATTTGTAATATGTGTAATATAGAATCTTATACATAAAAATTTCAAAAATATTATTATAAATTACCTACAGATTCTAAAGAATGTACTGAATTCTTAGAAAGATTGATACTATAAGAATCTAATAGCAGACAGGATGCACCTGTTTTTTATGTAGAAAATCATAATGAAATAAAACAAATGAAGCAACAATAAGAGATGTTTATAAATTACTTAGGAAAGATTATATACTTTAAAAAATTATAGAAAGTCGTTGGTTTAGTATTTTATATGCTAAATCAGGATTTTAACAATTAAGCACGTGATTAAACCATTAACATCTTTTACATATCCTCCCCATAAACATTATTAATGGACATTATTGCCATTTGATTAAAACAAGCATAAAAAATTTATCAAAAATTTATGGATAAAAATTTCAAAGGATTAAAAAAATTATGTTTAGTATATATAGATGATATATTAATCTATACAAATAATACACTAGAAGACCATTACCAGAAATTAAAAATAGTCTTAGAAAAATTAAAAGAAAACGAATTAATCTTAAGAAGAAAGAAAGCAATTATTGCTAGAAACGAAATAGACTATTTAGGGCTAACCATATCAGGAAATGGAGAATTAAAATTACAAGATAATATAGTAGAAAAATTAAATAGTTTTCCTTCAAAAATAGCAGATAGAAAATAATTACAAAGGTTCTTAGGATCCTTAAATTACATCTCAGATCAAGGATTTTTCAAATTCTTAGCCAAAGAACGGAGACAATTACAAAAGAAATTAAGTATAAAGATCCTATGCACTTGGAATAATAATGATTTAATAGTTGTAGACAAGCTAAAGGATGCTTGTAAAAATCTTCCAAAATTATACAATCCACAAAGTGATGATTATCTGATTGTAGAAACGGACACCTCTCAAGAAACTTGGGTTGGCAGTATGAAAGCAAAGATCAATATACAGACTGAAAAGTCAGTTAATAAACAAGTCAAAATACTATGCAAATATATATCGGGAACTTTCTTATAAACTGAACAAAGATATCCTATTCATGAGAAAGAAATACTCGCTTGTCTTAAAACAATGAGAAAATAGAGGATTGAACTTCTTCCTAAAGAGTTTGAACTCCGTACTGATAGTAAATATTTTACAGGATTTATTCAATATTAAATCCGAAGCAACTTCAATCAAGGAAGATTGATCAGGTGGCAGCTAGAACTACAATAATTTCTAGCAGTCATAAAATATATAAAATTAGAAAACAACGTCATCGCAAATACCCTGACAAGAGAATGGAAGTAATCATAAAAAGAATGATGGATCAGATAGCCATTAATAGAAAAGAAATCGAAGAAAGAGAGAATGAAATAGAAAAGAGACAGAAGAAAATAACCCAACTTGAAGCAGCCATAATTCAACTAGGAGGAAAAATCCAAATATCAGAGTCATGTAGCAAAAACGGGTGGATCCATTATCGGTAACAAAATCAACAACAACAATTGGATCTTCATCCAAGTCAAACTCGTCAACTATTCCTCCAACATTACAATATGACACTACAAAATCGTCCCAAACAAAATACTATGCAATATTTAACGGTCCTATGAAAGGAGTTTATGATCATTGGCACAAAGTTTCTGCTTTGATCTCTGGTCAATCCAATATCCAACACAAGTCATTCCCAATTAGAGAAGATGCCTAAAAAGCCTATGAAGAGTACCAAGCCCAAACAGAAATCTCTCATTATAAATCCAAACTTCTTACTTCACCATCATCCTCAAACATTTCTCAAAGAAAACTTACTATCATAGAAAAAATTACATCATTAATCTCTAGCATCCCACTAGAGAAGAAAAGCCAGAGCCAAACAACTATCACCATCAACATTTAATGAGTGTTACTCAATGCTCATTAATTACATAGAAAAAGACATGAGTAACCAATACTTCTATCCAGTAGCTAGGATAAATTCTAGCTCTAAAACTATTTTATCCCAGGAGCAAATCCTATGGTCGTATATAGATTTTTTGTCCATGGATTAATAGATACCATCAATTTAGATAATACCACAGAACTCTCAGAATTCACACCTAAAATAGTCCAAACCGTCAGGAATTATATGGACAACATGACAAAAAAAAGAATGATATATATAAAAATATATAGTTCATTCCCTGTATTCAACGAAAAAAAAGCTATTGTCCCAAGTTATGCAGCTATAGAATTAGGAATTTGTAATGAAAATTATCCTCCTAGAGAAGATAAATTATGTCAAGAACTAATTAATGTCGAAGAACTAAATGGAAGATATATAACATGAATGCTAAGAGAAACCTCAAGAATAGGCGAAAATAGTCATCGCTTCATCAACTACAGGTCAGAGAATATAATTATCTACTCAAAATTTAGCAAAAAGATAATTGATGAAGGAATAATAACCATACATAACTTTGAAGAATTATTTAATAATTTCTCTGGACCACAAGAGAAATTACCGCAAAAGACAAGAGAAGTAATATGCATGATTTTTAAAAACAATGAGGACAAAAATTCAACAGGAACTACAAGCACAATAATGGAGGAAGAAGAAGATAAGAAATCAACCACCACCTCTCAGCAAAGAAGAGAATCCAATAAAGAAGACAAAATGCCATCCACTAGTTAAAGTAAGATGTATACACTTTTGTCTTCTTGCAATAAATGTGAATCCTGACGTAAATTTTTAAGGACATCAATAATATAATAATAATGTAATATCTAAAGATATTAATTGGAATATAGTCCACTTAGTATGTGAATAAATATGTACCTTCTAGTTCACTTACAAGTGTGAAATAAAATTCTACTTTTGTATAAAACAAAGCAACGTTTGTGATTTCCCGTTCATAGGAAGTTTGTTTTACAAAAATAAATACTCAAAAAATTAGTTAAATCTAACATAAAATAATCCAGCATCAAGCAATCCAGCATTAAAGGAATCAAGAGATCACCAGCAAAATATTCACAAATCAGACATATTCAAGTATGAATTCACTAACAAACACACTTGATTTATCATTTATAGAAAATTCTAGTACTACAGAACAATTTATTTTAAGTAATGAAAACTAATAAAAAAATATCTCAATTAAAAAAAAAATTTCTTATTGTAAACAGAAAATAGATATAAGAAGAGTTAAAAAAATAAAAAAATATTCAGAAAAATATTACCTTCAGATTTAGCAAAAATAATAGAAACTAGATATAAAACATATCTATTTCATTAATAGAATATTCATATAAGGAGATAGAAGAAAATATAGATATATTAACCCATATAGATATACAATTAAATTATCTATATGATATTAATATGTATTATGATGTTGAAGAAGATAATAATACAGATTGGTCAGATCAATCTATTTAGATTGTATTAAGCATTTATACCCTTATATTATTATTAAAATCCTATTTTAATATTAAGATTCTTTCTATCAGTTAATCATTCGAAATTCTAATCCGCGTAAAATTTTTGGTATTAGAGCTAGTAAAGAAAATAATTAATTATATTAGAAATATAACACAAGGAATATATTTAATGAATATGAGAAAAAATAGTCCAAACCTTATTAGTTTAATCAATCATTGCGAAGACAAAATAGCCGAATGTCATAACGACCTTATAATTATTAGAAATTTAGATCCAGAAAATATTGGAATCTTAAATGATATGCGTTTAGAAATATCATATAACATTGACCTTTATCGTGTCATGCTAGAACAATTTAGACTTTATAATAGACAAAAAAATGGATTACTGTTGAATACCCAATAGAAATACATTCATTAAAGACGGAACGAGTGAAGAAGAGAGAAATGTATTTCTCCATGAGGAAGTAGCTTCGACATCATCATCAATTAATACTATAGACTATTTAAATTTACAAGAAGAAAAAAATACCTTCAAAAAAGATATCTTAATTAATAAAAATATAATCGGAAAAATTAAAAAAGAATAATTAAATTTAAAAGAATGAAAATATATAAAAAAAAAATCATATTTAAGAAATCTTTTAAGTAGAAAAAATATATTTTATTTTGAAAAAATTATTGCTGAAATCCAATAAAAATTTCAACTGCAACTGGAGAAACAGTATACCTATTATAAATGGTAGTGAAGTTAAAGAAAAAATTGAGAACTAACATAAAACAAGAAGAAAATGACAAAATTGGTTATATTCATATATCAACTATTCAGATCCTAATAAAATCAACACTTATGGAAGGAATAGATTCACCAATAAGATTAGCAATTTGTGATGATAGAATTTAGATCCACGAGATAGAATAATAGGAATAGTAAATGGAAATTTAACTTATAAAAAATTAAAATTTAATGTATCACTACAAATTAGGAATACCTTTATGTACGGAAAATTTAGATAGACCATTTATAATAGCATGTAAATTTTACAGAGATAATTTAATGACAAAAGAAGACTATCCATTCACAATAACTTACAATTTAAAGATAAAGATAAAATTTATTTAGAAGATCTATTTGGCATCACAGCAAAAGTAGGAACAATAAAAACAACACCAATAAATTCGATACCTAGAATAGATAATACAATGATAAAAGAATAAATATTTCGTAGGACAAGTTTAGAAATTATTTAGAGATAATATTAATTACGTAACAGAAGATGAACCATCATCTTCTAAAAATAATGATATATAAAAAAAATTATCAAAATTAAATAATCATCGATTAACAATAGAATCTAAATTAAAAAAATATATTATAAGGACTAAACTTTAAATTTATAAAGATTAAGATATATTAACAAGTAAAAATAAAAAGACAAATAAATTAGTCCATGGATTCCATTTGTCAAAAATTAATTAAAAAAAAGAGTATTTCCATAAATAAAATTTTCGAAAAATGTATTTGATGTTCACTTCGGGTTGATATGTATAAAAGTAGCGCACCCTTCTATTTTGGATTAATTACAAAATCCCTTCTCAGTTTGATCTTATTTCCACATCTCCCCTCATATTCGCAAAATTGTAAATAGAAAACCTTACAGTTTAAATCAATAAATAAGGGAATCAATTGGATTTTTAATGCAAACTCTAAGGCAAAAAGAGTCTTATTCATCAGCCCAAAACGAGAGAAAAAGTAAAACAAAACAAAATTCGCAGCAGGATGAAGAATAAGAAATCTCCGGCGACGGCGAAAAATCTCTCATCTCAATCAGCGATTTTCGTACATCTGATCTGTAGTTTATCCTTAGCCGTTGGATTATGGATGACCCACAATGTCAAATCCATCAACCTTGTATCTCACACTTCTGCAACTCTCCGTCTGATTTCTGGTACTTATAATACTTATTTCAATTCACATTCATTCAGACTCTTTCTTCAAGATTATAATCCTAAATTTAGTCCTTTCATATGAAATTTCTGGGTTTCTGTTTTGGTTGCAGGTTATTCATTGTCCACTTCTAATTCTTGTTTACAGTATATTTCGACGGAACCCAGAGAAATGCTCGGTAATTTTCAATTGTGTTTTCATGACATGAAATATTGGTGTGCTATTAGAATTGAATGTTCATTTCTATCTGTTTTGACAGTATCTGAAAGCTGTCGGCCGTGGAATTCTAGGACTCCCAGTTGGTAAAGTTTTGATTTTTTTTGGGAGCTTTCGCAGTTGTTTGTGGTTGTAAATCAAATTGCTAGTTTATATATTGCTAATGATGGTTTTCGCTTTGAATATGTTTATAGGAGCTCTGGTGAATGCTCTGGGAGCTATTGCTTTGGGAGCACCTGTTGGCGTTCAGTGCGTAAATTGTCATTTTTTACTGTGGTTGCTTCTTTGTTATATTTTCAATCGTATTATAATCAAAATTGAATGTGGAAGTAACATTGTGAATAAACTCTTATGGGCTAATTATAGCTTTCCGATGTCTTCCTTACCTAAACTGCAGTCTTGGCAAGCATTGATGTGCTGATATTTTCTCGTTTTTCAATGGGCAGATATTTACCTAAGACTTTGTATTGGTCTCTTCTCATGTCCTCATTTACTGTGAGTATCCATACCAATTGCTACTGTAAACTCATTTGAGATCATGACTCAGAATGTCATACAGAGTTTATTTAAATTCTTCAGTGTAGTGGGAAGAATAGCCTTATAATGCCTGTTGTAAAATATGGGTTTTCATATCAGGATTTTGCCTTGTATTTTGAAACTTAACTTTTTTTGTGTCAACAGTTTTTACCTGTAGCTTGTGTATTTGGTGCATCATGGATAGATTGGCAACGATTGTTCGCTTATACAAAGTAAGTTTGAGATAGAGTGTTGGAAATTCATTCAGGAGTTGTAATTATGTGCTTTTAGCTTTATGATTGTTTGGATTGTATTACAGGGCCAAATGGATGTTTAGAATACATGATTAGTCTGCCAGCTTATGGGGCCGTCATCGGATCGTGGTTTGGGGCTTGGCCTATGCCTCTTGATTGGGAAAGGCCATGGCAGGTATTCTCTTCCTCTTCACCTAAAAAAGGGCAAACCTCGGTATGCTAAGACTCCCCGCTTTGGGATGTGGGGGAGGATGTTGTTATACGCAATCTTCCCCTTGCAACTTTTTTCCTCCGGAAGCATGCTGCTTTCAACTTTTTCCGAACCACATACCAAATAATTTCATTTTGCGTTGCAGGAATGGCCGATATGTGTGAGCTACGGAACCATAGGTGGATACCTGCTCGGGATGGTAGCGTCTTTCTGCTTCGTACTCTTTCAAGGCACATCACATGCTAAGGGAGAATAATACATAGTAGCAATTTTATGTATTAGTGCATAGAGTGATATTGATTATACAGTTTTGTCTATGTAAAACAATTCCTAATGCAATCATTTTTTCTCCTCCCACTTTTATTCACCTTTACTATTGAAATATTCGTGATCTTAATTATTACCAGTTTTGGCTATGTAAAAATAATTTACTTCATAATGTCAAAAAAAAATAAAAAATTACTTCATGTCATTTTAATTTCAATAAAAGGAATGGTAATAAGGTGTCGGATGCAATCGCCCATTTTATATATAAACCACTTTTATGTTTGTTACTCGCATTCTACGTTGCGATTTGATCCTTGCTAATATTATTTAACGAAATGCCTCCAACTTAACGTAAAATAAAATAAAACTTGTATATTTGTTTTAAAAATATATTATTTTTATTTTTGACATAAGGATATATAATTTGTTAAGTTTGGTACAAGCTGTACATATTCTACTATACAGTTAGCTTTAATTAATAGTTGGCATTTCGCTGTGAATTTGGTACTCTTATTACTCTATATTTGTTCGTCAATGAAAGGATGTGAATAATGTAACCCCACTTCAATATACAATATGGATCTCCCATTTAAAAATTAAACACATTTTAATTTCATGTGGGTCTTCTTATTAATCATATGACTGTCGGACATGAAAATACCGAAAAGATTTAAAAAATGATTGTATAATAAAATTTAACCACAATTGAATTGATCATCAAATAAGTTTGGGCTTATCTGTTTGTCCAACAGGTCGGTTTTTATTTATGGAGTCAACAAATGAAAATTAACTAAATCCAAACTACTACTACTATAATTCAATTCGACCCATTTGTGCCCACCTCTGATAATATTTAAGACGAGCCATTAATGCAACTACTCACAGGTCGGCCTGAAATGGCCAAACGTTGGGCCAAAGTTTCAAAGTAATTTGGAAATTGAAATAAACAAACAAACAAACAAAAGGGGAAAACGAAACTAGTGCAATTGAAATGGTCAATGAAAGATAGTAGCGGGCGGTTTAATTAGTTACCTAATTAATAATTAATGAAAAACAGATGAGTAATTAAGCATTTTTTAGTTAAAAGCATAAAAATAAATTCCCACAGTGAGTCCTTAATTAAGTAGTTTGATTTAAACTTAAAAGAAAAATGTAGTTTGATTAAAAATATGAGAAATTCTTTACTCCATTCAGATTAGATAAAAGGGTTGACAATGACATATATGAATGTTTAAGGGTATTATATTCTTACTATTCGGAAAATAATAGGAGAGATTGGTCTATATTTTTGGGAATTGTTTTGACTATAGATCGATATTGGGATCATTATTAAAGAATCTAAAATGAAAATAAGAATTATTTTTCCTTTATATGCTCTGTATAGCTAGTCTTTTTGATACATTGCAACATTATCATATTAACTGAGATTTATCCCTTTTCAGTAGATCATTTTTGGACGACACGTACCGTTCTTGAAACGTTTAAATCCTACGAATTTTATCCGATAAATTATAAATAATTGACATTATCATTCTCAATCACTTTAATTAATTAATTAATAAAAATTAACCTTTGGTAAAAGAAATATTTACATGAACACAAAAGGTGAATATCAAAACATAAGTAAGGACATCAATACTACATAAAGCCGCTTATAGACGGCCATTAAATTAACAACATCTCTTTCTTTCATACACACTCAATCAATCACTCATAGTTTAAGTCATAATTAAATCATAATATTAATTAGGGTTAAAATGGTTTAAATTACTCTAGCTAGCTAGCTAGCCGGCTCTTCTCTCTCCCTGAAAACTAAACCAAACAAACCCTTTTTTAATGCATTTTTCTTGAACAACCTCTTTGAAAAATTGCATAACTAACCCTTTTCCATCCTTTAAAGCCTTCTCTCATTGGACGACCATATATACTAATTAGTCATCACTAAATCTTTCTTTCTCTCTCTCTCTCTCTCAGTCTCTCTTTCACTACTTCCTTGAGCTTGTTAGCAATAATTTAATGGCGAAGTTGTCACAGAAGAAGCAAAAACCTAGTGCTGATATTCATCAAAAGGGCAAAACAACCACGGATAAAGGCCACAAAGAGGACGAGAAAGAGCGTACCTCGCGATTCTCCGCCTCGACGTAGTTCAATTTATCGAGGCGTTACAAGGTTAGTATATGTTAAAAATATACTCTTTTCATACGTTTGTAATTCGCCCAACGACGTTTTCCATAGTATCTACGATTTTAGGAGATTAAGAATTTTATCATGGATTATAGTCAATTAGTACACTACTAGATTCATGCATCTTAAATTTAATAATATTTTTTCTCCTTTATAAAAAAATATTTATCATTTCATTCAAGATAAATATTAAGAAAATTAAATGAATTCTTGTTGATATTAATCAAGGCACCGGTGGACAGGCCGATATGAAGCTCACCTGTGGGATAAAAATTGTTGGAATGAGTCACAGAATAAGAAAGGAAGACAAGGTTAATTAATTACTAGTACTTGATATATACTATTGTGTACATTTTTCTTTTTCCAATATTAATTGCTTTTACTTGATTTATCTATATTAATAAATAAATAAATTATTTATTTTCTTTTTAATTTTCTATATCGGGATTTCGGTGCTTGACGGTGGAATTTTCAACTCGAATTAATGCAGTATATCTAGGTAGGTTCACTATTTCATTTTCTGAGACTGTTAGCTAAAACCTCCTGATCAAACTCCTAAATTATCGGAATTATATTTAATAAATAATTATATGTTTAATTAATTTATATTATTAATTGAATATCAAAAAAAAAAATATATTATTATTATCGTGATTATTAATTGTGTAATTAGGTGGCATATGACGATGAAGAAGCTGCTGCGCACGCTTATGACTTGGCAGCACTGAAATATTTGGGGTGATCAAGACACTATCCTCAATTTTCCAGTAAATAATTTTTACTCTAATTAATCTCACAAATAAATTGTGTCATTTTTGTGATTTTATTAATTTATTCCTTGTAATTTTTATGTAGTTTTTAAATAAAAAATTTAACAATTAAAATTTTATTTTGTAATAATTAATATTAATGTAGTTATCCACCTATGAAGAAGAGGTTAAAGAAATGGAGGGACTAGCAAAAGAAGAATATATTGGATCTCTTAGGAGGTAATTAATTACTACCGATATGCTATACGCTACGAGCTGTTGCCTTAATGAAACTATTTTTAAACTAAACACTTAATTTGTACTAATTAAGTACTTATTTGATTGGTTAAATGTTTGGATTAATTTTCTATTTTCATTATATTTTTCAGAAAGAGCAGTGGGTTTTCTCGTGGAGTTTCTAAATATAGAGGTGTTGCAAGGTAATAATCATGACAATTTTTTTTTCTTTCGAAATAAATGACAGAATAGTCTCTAACGTATACATATAGGATAATGACACCATAGATCCTTCAACTATAATTCGTCTAACGATTGAGTCTATAAACTAATTAACAGCACGCATAGCTTAAACTATATACGGTTCTGTTAACATTCACGGTATTTCGTGTAAACTGGCAATGACGGTTCCGTTAATTGCGGATGCTTCCTGAGATGGCAAAAAGGGCTAGCTTTCCAATGAGTAGAAGTTGGGGCCAATAAATGGAGCCGTTAACACTGCGTGAAAATAAATAACGGTTAGATTCGACTGTTAGACGGTATAGTAATTCAAATGGATCAATAAATTGATACGCTTCTACTCGACCATTTTATTCTAATAAAATTATTCTTTTTTTTTTATAAAAAATAATAATAATTTAAGTGGCTATAAGTGACAATTAGTTAAGTCTATGAACTCAAGTGTTAGACAAGTGATAGTTGAAAGGTCTATTTTGTAATTATTCCAATACATATTACTTGAACCATTGATCGAGTCTATGTTATTTATGGGAAAAAATGACAAGTAATTAGGTTCGACGGAAGAGTACTAACTGAAGTATCCATATTTTAATGCATAGTGTTATTAGTGAATCTTTGAGTTAGATCCACACACTAACGTGACAAGAATGGCTTTTATTTTAATTTAAATGAAAGCATTTTTATAATCTAACACTTCAAAATGAAGATCATGAATTATATATCTTTCTAAAATGGTGTCAATAATTAAAGTTCAATTTATTTCCTTTAAAATGTGCAGACACCATCATAATGGACGATGGGAGGCTCGAATAGGAGATGTGTTTGGCAACAAATACCTGTACCTTGGAACATATGGTAATTTTTTTACTAATATTCTTTCTCTAATTACTTAAAGTTGCTATTATTTTTATCTCAAATATGTTAACTGTTACAGATATTAACTAAACCTGGTAGAGGTTTAAGTTTTCAAATTTCAAATAGACCCGGGCCATGTCATAGAGATCTTAGTAAGAAGATAAATAATATATGGTGTCTTCAATTATGTTTTCGTCTACTTTAGAGACGCTCAAATTAAAAACGTATTTTAATTATTGTCATTTTTAATAAAAAACACGTCTTTTGAATATATTGGAGTAAGACGATATATCTCTAAATACACAATAAATAGTGGCGGAGCCAAGATCCGAAAGTAGTGGGTTCATTTTAACATTAGATTGTAACATTAAGCGGCTAAAAAAAATTAAGTCACACCACAAAAATTTTTGGATGAAATCAAAATTAAATCTATTGAAATTTAATTAATACATAATCAATCATCTTATAAAAAAAACTCTTATTATTTTTTAAATAATGTCTAATGAAGCATTAACTTACATGACATAGATTTCCGAAAGCTTAAAGACTTGACAATTTTAGTTATGTACATATATATAGTATGATAATTTTAAATTATTTAATATTAATTCCTTCATTATATTCTCTTAATGGTTGTTCCATTAAACTTTAAAGGAATATAATTTTTAGTGGGTTCATTTTTATTAAGATAATTTTAATCTGTTTTAAAATTTAAGAACTATTTAATTTTTTTTAAAAAATTATAATGTCCATGTTAATAAGTGTAGCTCCGCCACTGACAATAAATATACCATAATAAATAATGCATTTCTAGACGCACAACGAATATACTTCGATAGACAGATACTTTACAATATATAAATTAGGAAAAATGTTTTTGACATCTATTCTCTTAACTCTTATTATTTGTCTTTTTAACCTTTTTTTTTTTTATATATTATAAAATATATAATATTCTTGCAATCTTTCTCTAGACATGAATCTGGAAACCTAAATTTGTCCAGCAACTACCAACAAACACATGCACATAATATATAGGTCAAATTAATAAGCCCCACATGATTGATGTTATATCAACACAAAACCTAACTTATACTGTGACCAGCTCAGGCAGCCATTTAAGATTAATGTATCAAACTTCAATATTAATGAAATAAATTTAATTTTGACCCACGTACAACGTCTCTCCCACCAAATTTCGCATGCTAATTAAATTCTTCGATCCCAAAGTAAATCTTCAAAAACATTTCTTCATCCTCTTGTGTGGTACTTAGATTAATTTTCACCAGATGTAAAAATGGCATGCCTCGGATCCATAATTCGCATATCATTTCGTTTTAACAAAATTTATTATCTATTTTAAATGAATTTAAAAATATAAAATATAATTAATTGTGATATATTATTAGTGTGTTTTGTTGGTTTTCTGAGAAGGGAAATATTATTATACTCGAAAAACATTTATGTTCACTGTTTACTCTGAAAACATTACAAAAATTAGTTAAAAGAAATAGAAATTATTCCAAATTTGAGTACAATAATATAAATCTTTCCAAATTAAATCTGATCTATTAATCTTTACATTTCACCATGATTATTTATATAGTATTTTCGAAGTGATGAGTGGTACATTATCAAATGTAATAATACAACCGTTAAAAAAATGAGATTAATTTATTATACAGATGCTTAACAATCTATTAATTACTGTTACAATAATTTTAATTGCAGCTACACAAGAAGAAGCTGCCACGGCATATGATATTGCTGCTATAGAGTACAGAGGACTTAACGCCGTTACCAACTTTGACCTCAGCCGTTACATCAAATGGTTACGTCCCTCTAACAACGTTAATTCTAATAAACCTAGTAATGACCTCGATAGCAATTATACCAAGCCCTAACTCTGACTTTGGAGTACAAGCCAAAGCCTGAGTTAGGGTTTGATCAATCCACTATTAGTGGACCAAGCTCATCAAGTGGCAGTGAATCGTCAACTAAACCACCGCGGCTGAATGGTGGCGGCGCCACCGGAGCAACCTCATCATCAGCCCTAGAGCTTTTGTTGCAATCATCAAAATTTAAAGAAATGTTGGAGAGGACCTCTTCATCATCATCAGTTGTAGATTGTCCTTCGACGCCGCCTATAGAATCAAATTTGCCACCTCGGCGGAGCTTTCCAGACGATATTCAGACTTATTTCGCTTCCCATGATGCCGGAAACTACGCCGAGGGTGATGACATTATCTTTAGTGAACTTAACTTGATTTCTTCACCAATCTTTCATTACGAACTTGATCATTAATTAGTAAAAGTTATTTTTTTTTCCAAGTTAGACGAATTATCAATTATTGATATATGTTTCTTTTCTTTTTTTTTACAACTATAGAAAATTATAAAGAGTTTGCAAGATGCTATTGGACTAAATAATATTTTACTTAATTGTAGATACAATTAAGAGGAAGTGATCTATTTTTTTTTTGAAACAAAGAGAAGTGATCTAGACATTCAATTTGATCAACTAATCTTATATATGTTAAGTAATTAATGAGACATGCAATTTTGTCTTTTATATATATGCATGCATGCATATACAAGAGCACTATATATAGTCTATACATGTTTGTCTTTTTATTTATGCTCACGCACGTCTCTAGATATATATTATCTATATTATCTTCTATACTGAGCACAAATGTGATTAGCTAGCTAGCTCAAATATATAGTAAACGCAAAAGGGATAATTCAATCTTGATTTGATTTGTGTACGTCCATTTGTATTTTAATCAAAAATTTAAACGCAAACAAAAATTTCTCGGTCAATCACACGCGTTCGATAAACAATACTATGGCATGCATACTATAGTCAGATCCATGGTCTCTAGAATGAAAAGCATATCAGATAATCATTAATCTCTGATTATGCATACAATAACTTAATTACGTATACTAGCTAGCTAGAAACTTTTTTGTTGGATATTGTTCCATATGACAAATTTTATATAGCTGATAAACTTGTCAAAAAACAAACTTCAAAGTTATCATATTTTTTTGAGATGAACCATTTTGCATGTATCAAATTATTTATCTGTTGATCGATTTCAGTAAGTTAATAAAGTATCAGATTTCAGAAGAAAAAAAAAAAAAAAAAAAAGGAAAAAATCTAATCTAATTCAACTTAATTCTTGCATGCAACAAGATATACAATTGCCCATAATATATATATATATATATATAAATATATATAACACACACAATTGTCTTAATTCGTCAAAGAAGTACTCAAAAACCTTATTAATTTCTTTATGTTTCCTTATATTATAGATCTTCATAGTGTCTAATTATATAGTAATTCAAAACAGTTGACTCATATGATATGGATATTTGTAATTAGGGGAGTGGTTAAACGTTACGTAAGTTTGAAAGAAAAAGGAAAAATTTAAAAATGGAGTTAGTCAACAAATCGAATCATCAACAAATAATTTAAGAATAAATGTCTATATGATTACCAAAGCAAACTGTAATTTGCACATGCATAGATAATATTAAATTATGTAGATATAAATTTCTCCCAACGTATAAAGTATAAGATAAACTTGCTAAATATGCAAGTTCAGAAGTTAATATATAGGACTCTCTGGGATGAACCACCATTGTTTATATTAGACAATTTAAATGCTGATACTATTATTAAATGAAATAGTATAAATAAAATATCCAGTTTCGAAAAGAAAAAAATGAATGGCCCCATTTACTATTTTGGACTTTATGGGCTTTAAGCCCAATTATTTTTATTATTTAAAAATAAATAAAAATCAACTCAGTTAATAATACATTCATCCATGATCCATCTTCTTCCTTTGTCAATCTCCACTGTAAAACGTCCCTGTACAAATAAAAAAATGAAAATTGGGACGTTTTTCAGTCTTTAATCCTCTTAGCTAATCCTAATATACACAATACATGAACAATAATCAATTCTTCTTCTAGTGCCATTGGAAGTAGAAGAGGATCGCTTCCGGATCTGGGAGGTAAACCCATTTCCTAATTGCTTCCGATTTCGACATTTTCAATTTGTTTTTTGTTTGATTTTTCGATGTTCTAATTTCAGGATTGATTGATTGCGTACCTTCAAATCTGGGTCTCTGTTGATTCAAACCTTTTTCGGGTAAATGTTCATAAAAATCGAAGCTTTATATAGATTCGTTCTCAATTTGGGCCTTGGTTATTCATAAGTGTAGATTGTGCATTTTTCGAGATTTTTGTCATGTATAAATTCCTTTTTTAAGCTGATGATTATACTATTTTTGGACTTCATTTTGAACCCAGTTTAGTTGTATCTGTATTTTAGACAGTGCCATTGTTAGATGAAGTTGTTGTTGTATGGAAGATAGCTTTGCTGTTTATAGTTTTGTCTAATACTCCATTGTTAAATCTAGCCATTTATCAATTTACTTGGGTTGTTTGTTCTTTGAACCATTATTCATTTCATCTGGTGTTGTATTTCAATATGTAATTTTGAGTTTCAATCGTTGTGTTGTATCTGAATCTGGAAGAAGATTGTTTTGTCGTCTCTTGGATATTAGAAGGAAAACATTCCATTTTGCGGAATTCATTATCTTAGAAATCTTTGTGGTGAAAAGTTGCTACTCGAAAAAATTGTAATCTTGCATAGATTAAGACAATCTTTTCTTTGTTCGTCCTCATGAAATCGAAATGTTAAATGGTTTCAGGTTTGCTGGTGCATCATCAGCTATGGTTAATGATTTGTTAATGTCCCTCACCGGAAGTCATCATCCTTTAAGAAACAATTTGACTTGAGCTGGCCGGCACTTGTGCAGAGGCACCGATTTCTGTTGACAGCACTGGCTCTGTTGACTTTCCTCTGCACCGTTTATCTCTATTTTGCTATCACATTAGGTGAGCAAATGACTTGTAGCGGCTTACAAGGAACCAAAAAGGCATTGTGTCGTTTAGAGCTTGCAAAGAATACTGCGTCTAATGGCAAACTCAAATTCATGTAAGCAGGTTTATTTTTCTCTATTTTTTTGAGGGTGGAAATGTGATAGGTGATGTATTGTGCAAGTTATTATACTTATATGTAACAAGATTTCCTTAAATTGCATTAGTAATTGATTGAAATGGAAAGAGATCAGTTCCATACAGCTCTCATTAGCATTTACCGAAACTTGTACTCGACATACAGCTTTATTATCATAATCAACAACTCAAAATTAGATGTGGCCTAACCTAGGGGTGGCCTATAAACAGGGGCGGATCCAGGATTGGAGGTCGGGTGGGACCGAAAGTAGTCGTAGATTTTTCAGGAGGCCAATGCATGATTTTATTGGGTGGGATCGATGAGATTTTATTATCCATATCGAATTTAGTTAATGACATTTAATCTTGGTATATTTTTTTCCATAAATTATAGTGTATCCAAGACTTTAATATTGTGGAAAATTCAAGTCGCACCGCGATTTTCTCTATTAAATTAAATCATGATTCATAAACAAATTAACATAAATAATAATTAATTTTATTAATTAAGTGAAATTTAATTCATTTAAATAAATTTATTACTACTAGTATTAAAAACAAAATTGTAAAATTTACCTAATAAATGATATTAAAATATCAACAAAAATGAACTATTCAAATATTGAACTATTTATATTGGAAGATATTTTTTAAAGTTTTTTTAAAATTTTAATAATCATATTTATAAATAAAAAGAAGATATTTCAAGAAAAAAAAATATTTGAAGACTAAAAAATTTAATAGTCATATTTATAAGGATTATAAATAGATAACATATAATTTTTAAAATAAAAAATAGAATGAAAAAATATAGGATTCAAACCCATGATAGACCTGCAATCTATTTAAGAATCTTACCATTAGGTCAAGTTATAGGTTTGTGTTTTATTAGAGAACACAATTAATCTAATATATTAGTATAATTTAATTTTTAAAAAAAATTGGATCGGATCGTGGTCCCCCTTGCATGTATGTGGGTCCGTCCCTGCCTATAAAACGAGTTGAACCAACTGAACCAGTTTCAGTTTGCTTAATTCAAAATGAAACTTTTAGTCGGTTTGATCCGATTTGAACCAAAAAACTAAGTAATCTCGCCGGAAGCATTAATTACCAACAAGGCAACAACCACATGGGAGTCCCATCACCGATGATGACCTGCACTTGTTGTGGTGATGTTTTCTTCTGCATCACGACTTCTAATGTAAATGCGACGCCCTGAATTTCCGGTAGCATCATCGGAAACCAATCGATGAACATCTAAAGGCGAAACAGAATCATTACGAGAAGCTGAACTGGTAAAAGAAGTGAACTCCCGAATGGCTACTAATTATATCATCGTCCAGCAATTGAATTTCTTGGTGGTTTTGTGAGAAATCAGATATTTCCTCCAATTCCCTGGCAACGTCTTTCATAGTTGGTCTGTTTTTGCCATTTAAGTTTAAGCATCTCTTAGCAAGATTAGCAAATGCCAAGCATCTTCTTCTGGACACGCCTGCCTACATGAGGATCGATAAGGTCAACTAATCGATCTTCTTCCATCAATCGGAAGAAATGCATGACTAAAACTCACACTTTCTTCTGACCTTGCGAAAGAAATTGGTTTCTGTCCAGTTAAGAGCTCAATGAGGACAACTCCAAAGCTATAGACGTCGCTCTTATCAGTGAACTGGCTTGATCGGAAATACTCTGGATCGAAGTAACCGAAAGTGCCTTTGACATTCGTGGTTAAGTGAGTCTTGATCAATAGAAATCGACCTGGAAGTTCCGAAATCGGACACTTTTGCTCTGAATTTCTCATCTAGCAGTATATTAGAGGACTTGATATCTCGATGATAAATCGGAATGGCAGCAGCCGAGTGCAGATAAGAGAGAGCTCCAGAAACTTCCATGGCGATTCTTAAACGCATTTCCCATGACATTGGAGGCTCGTCTTGCAAGTACTCGTAAACATTGCCATTTGGACATACTCGTACACCAGCAGAGGAACTTGTGTCTCTAAACAACAACCTAGGAGCTTAACCACATTCCTGTGATTGATTTGGGAAAGAATAACGAGTTCATTAATGAACTCTTCTAATCTTCCTTCATCTACAAGCTTTGATTTCTTCACCGCCACGATTCTTCCATTCTACCAACATTCCTTTGTACACAGTTCCTTGTCCACCTTGGCCAAGAATCCGGTTATCGTTAAAATTGTTTGTGGCGTTTTGCAACTCCTTGGAAGTGAACACCTTCGTCTTATCAATATTACCTTGCGCATTTGAGGATAACTGTTGCTGCAACAATAAACCGCCATTGCGTTTGAAGAACTTCTTTTTGAGTTTTGATGTCTTTTCTCTTTATTATGAACTTGTAACACCTCCATACACCAATAAATGCGAAAAATACTCCGACGCCCAGACAAGTACCTACTTAGCTTAAAAAAATTACTCAGACAGAATATGGCATCACAAGTTTTATACTGGAAATGTTACTTTGTCTTCCCCTAAGCTCACCTAAAATAATGACCGAGTACGTTTTTTTTTCCTTACAATGGTAACTCCCCACTGTGTTAACACAAGTAGCTCCATGGCTGCAACTGTATGCCCCAAGTTCACACTCATCGATATCTGACAAAAACAAGCAGACAATTAGTTATATTGCCATCCAAAAAGGATTTGGGAGGACAGAGAAAAGTAGAGAGACCAAGACACGTTACATTACACTTACCTTGGCATCCATCGCCATTGGGTAGATAAGGATTGCCTTCATAACCATGTCCACAGCTACATTCTGTAGTGTTTGACTTATCACTACTGAGATAACAATCAATAGAAGGAGTGAAGATGGCTGGAAAATGAGCTTTCCACTTCAAAATCATAGACGTATTCAATATCTTGCAAAGTAATCAAGTCTATGATTCCCTTAGCCTGAAACCATGATTGCCTTGTCAAGAAGGCTAAACTGCATTTATCTTCTCTGGTGAAATTCACTTTCTCAAACTTGACATCCAAAACCCGGAAAGCCAAAGGAACCGAGGTTTGGCAACACTTGGTTTCCGTTGCAAGCCTGTCGAGCATCAAAGCGCATAGCGCTACCGCTGCAAGTCGACTCACAACCAACAATCTGAGCGTGAAATTGTGTCATCTCAACGCGAGTGTTGCATCCAACTGCTATAAAATATATTACTATCTGACAAGTAGAAAGGACTTCCGGCAAGATTGGGCCCCAAGCTGGTTTTTCCACGGGAACAATTTTTTGTTGAAATTATAGAGCCCTTCACCTCTATCGAGATCTGATGAGCGTATCCTGGCCAGGTATCTGGGACGGATAACAGCTCAGCATTTATGCTCTTGATGAAGGCTCTCTCTTCCTGGTTACTAGTTTTTGTTGCAGACAACTTCAAACCAATGATTCAAGGAACAATGGCCCCCGATCCCAAGAGGATATGGAATGCTGATCTTCCCGTGATTTACAGTTAGGAAGTACAGTTCTAAGTGCTTCTGACTTCGACACTAAGAACATGACCAAAATGATGAAAAATATCAGAGACATCTTTGCAACTATTAACTGATTCTTTCCTTTCTTTTCTTGTTTGATCAAATACTGTTTTTTAGCACAAGTTTAAGCTATACAAGTTCTGTCTGCTCAATCCAAACACATATATATCAACTATCTCTCAAGTAAACTGTGAAAATAGCAAGTCGTTGCAGTCTTGCGGAAGCTATCTTTCTTGACTATGACAAAGCAAATACAAAATGAAACTTACTAGAAAAGTTTGTGAACATTTTAATTTAAATAACATTTATATCCTTTAATTTCATTTTTATTTATAGTTACTTGCTACAAAATCTAATGCTATTAATTTTTAATTATCTGGACTTGCGATTAAAGTTACTCATTTTTATTAACTTTGAAGTCTTTTAAATTAACATTTATTTACGTAAAAACAAAATCTCTTTTAAAGTTTAATACAGATGTTAATTATTTTAAACATGCAATATAAATAAATTACCTTAAAATAAATCTATCTTTCAATAAAATATTAAGGTGTGCGGTACATACCAACAAAAAAATGAGACACTATAAATTATATAATAATTAATGTTAAAAAAGATAATATTTATTATATATATAAAAAAGTGATATTAATTAGTCTAAGATACCTAAAATCAGAAAATTAATTTATAAATAATATAAAAATAATAAACTAATATAAAATTGAAAATTGAAATGTGTAATTTATTATTATAATAACTGTTAGCGGATTTTGAATGCGGAAATATAGTAGTGAAGTAGCTAAATAGAATGGAGATGGAATTAAAAGGGTAAAACAGTCCGTTTAATTAAAAATATAGTGGGGTTTAAATTTTAGAATAATAAATTTAATTTGTGTTTGGATTTATTTTTATTTTTGAATTTTTATTTTAAAATAGTTTTTTTGAAAGAAAATTGAAATGGAAATTTTTTATTAAAATATATATTATATTTGGTAAATCATTTTAAAATGGACTTCGAAACAATAGATGTTTGGTAATTATTTTTGAATAGTATTGAAAATTGATAAAATAATATGAAAAATACATAATTATCATACATTATATTTTGAGTGTCTAACTCCCATCATTTTCATTTTACGAGGAAGAGAATCCACATTCCAAATGGATTAGAGTTTGTACAGAATTATGCAAGGAAAACGAAATGAGGTTGGTTTAAACTAACTAAAGAGCAAGCCATCTTATTATCATCCTCTTAACAAAAAGAAAAAAACAAACAGAGATTGATTTTGGCTCCTCCTGTATCTCCTCAACGAAGGTAAACGGTCATCAAATTTATTACTTAACCAAATCATTCTTGGCTACATCAAGAATCGATCGAGGCACCTGGATGCAATCATACAAATTCCGGCAAGTAGAGCTTTGGAGTTGGGCTAATTCATGAACAACCCTGTTCCTATCCTCTTAACATGATAAAAAGTACATAAAGAAAAACCAGATGCCATCAATTTAATATCAGAAATTAAGACTCTTATACTAGAGAAATTGTTGTTGTCGACCATGTTAATGTCTTTGATGACCTTCAAACAATCAGACTCCACAACAATATGAGACAATTCCAAAATCCCTCGCTATAGTAAAGCCTCCGGTTATGCAAAGTGCTTCTGCCTGCTGCGCATCTTGAACAGAATTTCTCCTGCCATTGTGATCTCTGCAAAAATTTATTGCGATTAAGGATCCCTGGAGAAAGCCAAGAGATTACTTACAATATCGAGGACGACAACAGCTGCGAAAAAAGATTTGTCTCTTCGAAGACCGAGTTGAGAGAGACGCTCTGAATTTTGAGAGAGACGGAGATTCATGTCGCGTGGTGGTGTTTTGAGTTTTTAAGATAGGTAGGACGTGTTGGTTAATATTTTGACATCGAAGGGTAAAATAGTCTTTAAATTTTTCAAAGTGGGGTCCAAATTACTCCCTCTGTACAAATTAGATACTAATCTAGAAAATTTCACACAAATCAATAAAACATGTTTTTTAATTCATTTTTTAACATAATTATGATTGTATAGACTAAAAATCTCTCATAGGAATATGTGAGTGAAGTTAGCGTGAGTGAAATTGGCGAGAGAGAGTACATGGAGGACATGAGGGTGAAGATGGTGAGAATGTAATGGAAAAACATAATTAATATTCCTTAAATTTGTTAAAATTTACATTTAATTTGAGACAAAAAATTATGTTTATATTAGCATCTAATGATAAATGAACGTGCGTCGCTTTTAAAGGTCGACTTTTGAAACTTTTATATATATATATATATATATATATATCAAATCTTACACCGAATTAAAGAGAGAAACAGAGAGACAAGTCAGAGCTAATAAGAAGATTTTCATTTCATACACGGCCAAGCCAACTAGCAATCCTCCTTAGCATAAGAATATATGACGAGCAGTATGCCAAATGTTACAGATAAACTTACATACAGTGAAAATGATGTTTATTTTTCTTGTACTAAAAATGCTAACCTCATTATTCCAGGAACAATAATCTCATTCTGATGATGATAAATCCGGTATTTTATACTATGTTTAGTTCCTTGAGCCCGGCTGTGTGCAAGGGACAAGGATCAGGCTTTCCATTAGCGAGTGCCTTCTCTGTGAGAGAATAGAACCAACCGTTCCTCCATTTGAACTGCACGCAAGTATACAAATCAACACATCCAGCCTAGCCATGATTATAACATTAAATAACAGTGTTTGATACAATAATAGAATTTATTTACCTCCTTTACGGCTGTTGGGAAGTGAGCAACAGCTCTTGAATAAGCACATAATCTATCAACCATCGCTTCTTCAAATACTAAACCTTTTTCTGCTGCTGCTGCTGAAGCAAGTTCTGTAATTAGGCTAGACACCTGAAAAAAAATATTTACACACATGTATTTCCATGTCAGTTACTTATAATAGTTGTATTTCAATGCCTATAATGATAATATTTGTAATTTAACTTGATAAAATTGTTTAACCTCGTCACGATATTCCTTCTCGACAGCACCTACAGTTGCTCCTGGATGACGAGCACCAACAAGCATGAATGCACAAATCCAAATCAGCTTCTCTAACATCTGTTTCTGAAAAGCTTCCTTATCAAGAACCTAGCAGGAACCATAGAAACGTTCAGTAATAAATTTGATGATTGCCATTCTGCCAAAATAGGAAAGATCACTTCACTCTGAAAGAACTTTACCTTGCAAGAAAGACCACCGGCTTGTAATCGTGTAGCAATTGCAGAAGCCCATTTACCGTATGCTGCTGTAAGCCCTTCAGGATTGGTATCGGTCTTTCCATCCGTGGGCGGTTCCCCAAGCTTCGAAACAGCGAAATAGGCCAACACTTGATCCGCATCTCCCAGACCTTTACTTCCCAACCACGGTTCCAGCATCCCGTTCTGGAAAAAAACCAAATCTGCAACATATATAAAAATCTCTAAACAAAACCCCCATAGACGTAATTCAACAATCACCCAGAAACAAATTTACATGATGCATTTGATCAAACCATATTTAGCCGGTGGATAGTAAATAATCATCCCAGATGAAATTACTTCAAATGACAGAAATTTCAATAACAAGTTTGAGACTTTACAATCACAACAGACCAATCAATGCATAATCCCTTATCAGATTTATACAAATTACAATAATCTACATTCTAGAGAGAGATAGAATTGTAGTACCGTTCCATCTAGAACGAGGGGTGGCTTCAAGAACAGCATCGAGATCATCATTCCTAGTACAGACCAAGATTGGACCTTCAAAATCAACCGGAACTGGCTCTCCTCTCTTCACCAGCAAATCACCGCCGTTACCCATATCCTGCAAAGCTCTTCCGACACGTCCTCCTCCCACAATCACGGCGGGAGCCACCTTAGTGGTGGTGGTTGCTGAAGCCATGGCCACTGTTGTTCTTTGTGAATATCTGACAGCTGAATTTGAATTGGGTCTTGTAAAGAAAGTGAAATTAGAGAGAGTCACCATTGATTTTGTGATAATAGCCATAGCAGATGAAATTGATGGGCTTTGTTTGGCTACGAGTTTTGCATGCTTTGGGTTTTTGTTTAGCCAAAAAGATGACTGTCAGTGGAGGTCAGCCACTCAAATTTTTGGCCAAGTTCATTTCATGCTATTTAAGCCCCTGTGTTGAAAAATTTGGGTTGAGGATCCCTGCATTTTTAAAAAGTTGGTTTGGAGTCCTGTGTTTTTTTGCCGTCTATTTTAGCTGACGTGTGGCGGACGTTAAGAAGATATGGCGGAAACAAAGCGATGTCGATAATTTTATTAACCTATATTCAAAATCAAATGTATCTCATCACATGTTCTCAATGTTAGTTTCTGCTGCTAACCTGTCATGGCATTTGCCTCTCGACGAGAGATCATGAGTTCGACTCTTGAGAGAGTGGATTTTTGAAATATGGGAAGATTGTATTTGGAATTTATCAAAAAAAAAAAAAGTTAGTTTCTGCTACGAGCCAAATATATCCAAAGATGGACAAATTAATTTAGGACGTTTAACACTGAAAAGCTATGAATCCAAATTGGGGGAAGTCGTCTAGATTAATCCTCAAAATCCCCCGCGTGCTCCAGTAAATAGTTGGCTGCTAATTCCTCATTTCGATCACACGCCAAAAATGCCTCTAGCACGAGCGCTCTCTCAAATCCCAGACCTTCCAGCTACAAAGGCAGTACGATTAAAGAATGTATTGATGGGTCCAATTAATTTATCAAGAAAATGAGAACGTACTCGCTCAATAGCCTCTTGTTCTGCTGGAGTAACGTTAATGGAATGCGGCATTTCTTGGTCAGGCTGGTCAAATATATCCCTGGACAAGAAAAAGGAAAATCATTCTCACAGTCTAAAATTCTAAATAAATATGGGTTTAGTGTCGAGTGCATACGTACCCTTCAGAATCTTCGAGAGGCTCATTTATCAACTGAAGGAACTCGGCATGATTCTCTTGAATCATTCTCAAAAGCTGAGGATTTTGCTTTCCGAGCTCTTGCAGCATAGGCTATAATGGACGAAAAGACAACAGACATCATAAACCAAAGAGTCCACATGCAATGAACCAAGTGGTTGTCAAACTCGAGAGTCCAGTAAACTCGTAAACTGAACTCATAAAATCACTCGCAATTTTACGAGTTCATGACGAGTCAATATGGGTCCAGAGAGCATTTACCTGGGGGCATATTTGAATACGAGCTAACTCGCATTCAATGATTCGACTAGCAAACTCGTCCGAGTCAGCGAGTCAAGAGTTTGACAACCACGCATAACTAAGGAAAGGACACCGACCTGTAAAATTTGAGGATTTGCTTGCACCATCGTACGCAGTGCTTGGAACTAAAACAGAAATAAGTTGAGCAATCATTAATGGTACATTCATTTAATACTACATAAACTTAACAAATTATCCATGCTAAGTCATGTTTGAACCGGGAGCAAAAGTTCTGTGCGCAGTAGGGAAGCTGGACAATTAATTAACATCCATACCTGTGGATTGTTCCTCAGGAACTCAAGGGCACCAAGCCCACCAGCACCGGAACGTGTCTCCTGAGATAATAAATAAATAGAATCTAATCTCGATAACAATAAAGAGAAGATAATTTTAAATGCGAATAATGTAAATATAACAAATAAAATAGAGAGAGCACGGAAAGGAAGTATATCAATTATTGCACCTGAGGAAACATATTCAAGGGAGACGAATTAGGACCACTGGCAAGAGGCACATCAGCAGCTGCCCCAGTGTCAGTTGCGTGGCTTGTTGGCAACTGACCCAGAGGAACAGCAACTTCAGTTGTTTCTGGAATACCCTGAAAAATAGAAAGAATATCATCACTCACATCTTTACTACTGAGCAATGATGAAGCAAGAAGTAAATAAAATACTAGGGTCATACAGAGTAGAGATAATCCACAGCACGCTCTGGATTGTTATAAGCAGCTCGAAGTGCACGGGTAACTGTTTCTCTGTCCCAGTTACCACCGCCCATATCCATTAGCTGTTGGACAATTGGCTCCAGATTACTACCAGCTACTACATTTGAGGCAGCTTGATCATAGGTATTAGTATTAGCACTGCGACAGAATTATTTTTCTGATTCTGTTATCATTCTGTTATAATTCTGCATTTTCAGTATTTCTTCAAAAGTCTTGTAGACAAATGAACTCACAGTGCAGGCACAGGGACAGTTTCAGGTGCTGGAGAAGCGACAGCTGGAGCTTCCGTTTGAGTTGTAGCTGGAGCTGCTTCTTGAGTTGCAGCTTTGGTTGAAGAAGCAGGCTAGCATACAGAATTTAACAATATTATGCAAAATACAAAAACCGATAAGAGACACGAACAAATAAGTAATAACAGCATAAAGGGAAGAAAAATGCGAGTAACGGAACCTGAGTAGATGAGGTCCCAGCTGAGCCAGTTGCTTTACTCTGAAAAATCAGAGAATGAGTGGAAAAACAGTGAGATTGGAAGAAATGCGAAGAAATATATTACAACTGTGTGAAGCTAAATATCTAATCATATAAAATGATGTTAAAGAATGCCATTAACACCTTGCTAAGCATGACGACGAGAAAACCATCTTCAGTAACCTTATTGTCCACTAACGTTGTTTCATCTTTCAAAACCTTTCCATTGTGAATCAACAATTGCTGACCACATGGATAGTTATCTTTTCCTTGCAGATCTTCAATATTCTTCTTTACAGCCATAACCTTCATTAAGCAGACATCCAAATAAGTTTTCCCTTGTGTGTATAACAGGTACGATAATATACTGAAGGATTCAGCTGAAGAAACCATAATCAATACTAGGACCTCAAACGGTGATGTATTATAGATCGCTACTCACAGTGTCATTGGGCTGAACCTTAATTTCAAAATGGCTTCCTTTGAGTGTCTTCACGGTGAGCTTCATTTCGACGAATTAGCAGAGCGAAATGAAGACAACTGCAGAAATTACAGAAAAAAGTGATGTTTTACTCTCTGCTTCAACTATTTAGTCTTTAGAGAACCAGCAAAATACTAATGCAGCAACATATAACAGCCTCTAATACAACAAAATTGCGAAACATTATAAGAAAACACGGAAATAATACCCCTTCGTATGATCAAATTCAACTGATACATAAAAATCACAACAAGAAATCATTTCTACAATTGCACCCAATATAGCATTTCCAATCGAAAGAAGCAATCAGTTAGAGCTCACTCAATTTCTCACTTGTTGTAATAGATCTATATTCTTGATTTAGCAGCATTTCAACGCAAAACTAAGTAAAACTGCATTCTAAATCAATCAACAGAAAACAAGACGATTGCTCTATAACTCCCAGTAAAAGCATTCTGAAATTGAACCTAAATCAATATACACAGAGAGAGAGTTACCTAGTTTTTGTGGCTGGAAAAATCGAATTGCTCAGATAAACAGCTTCAATCGCCTTCCTCGATCTCTCCCTTTCAAAAGAACTAACCAAAGAGCATTTGATTTCTTATGAAAAAGCAAATTAAGTAGGTAGCTTGGCTCTATGTTCGTTATTCGTTATAAGCTTCTGACGAACACACGCAATAAGTAGACCGATTTGAGCCCAGAGTGAACCGTGATTAAATCGGTTTGAAATTTCTTTTCTCGAATCAATCTAGACCGAATGTACAATTCTTTTTTCTTTCAAGACCACATCAATCGAAAGACGTTCGACTCAACCGAGACGTCTCGGATTTCAAAGAGAGTGAATGTCACTGAAGATGAAAAAAGCCTCGGGTCACCCCGAGTTTTTTGAAGATGAAAAGAGAATGATTCACGAAGGAGGAGAGCCACCAAGGGTGGTGGCGCAGCGGTGGCGCTCTTGAATATATCATCATTGTTATTTAGGCGCAAGGGTTCAGTCTTTCTGTGTTTGGAGGGATGAGTATCGAACCAAATCGAACCAAAGACTACTAGGACCTGATTGTCTGTGGTTCGAAAATCATGTTTTTTGGGCGATTTGATTTTTTGAGTTGGACTTGTATGTCGTGCATAAAACAAACTTCATTTGGCTGAGTCAGCAAAATTGACCGGACGTTAAGTCACAAGTCATCCTATTTAACGGCGTGTGGCTTAGATGGAATGAAAGTTTGGATAGTCGATTAGAAAGTCTAGTTCAGGAAGTTGGTTGTTAGCTGAAATAAAGTTTAGTGACATGCTATGCATTAATTTTTTTTCTTTTTTTTATGAAGGAAGAAATAATATTATTAACATCTAAGTGGTCGACTTTTTTCTAATCACTCGAAGATAATTCCAAATGAAATTATTAATCCTTTAAATTGGGTAAATATGTTTAAGACATCATTCATAATCAAATTGGATTGTATTATAAAAGAATTTATAAAAATATATGTAATTTAATGGTGGATACATGTCATCTATCGATTAATAAGTCAAAATTATTGTTTTATTCGCTTATCCAATCATAATTAAATTCTTGTTGGAGATGTTAAAAATTTTGTCATCGTATAAAAATTTTGTTCACAGTTATGCAACAAGATACGTCTCGATATATAGCTACAAAAATTAAGGTATCGTTCGTTTCTAAGCTGATGTATTGTTTGGCATTACTTTTTGTTGCTCAAACATAGAATTGTGTTCGATTAATTAACCATGATTAATTAATATTTTTTTATTTCTTACCAGAGTTAGTCAAATACTCAAACTTTGCCTTTTTAATAAAGAAGGCAGCCAAACTTTATAGCTGACTCCCATCTTCTTCACCATCTCTCACTCGTCACCGTTTCTCTGTTCGTCGTCGGCTTCGGCGACTCCGGCCACTCCCGGCCCTTTCATCGACCGTTTCCGGTAGCTCACCTCATGGGGAGTCTAATTCTATCGCCAATTTCTCCTATTATCAACTGGTAAGTTTTTAATTTCATTTTTCTATAATTAGGGTTCTTCGTGAATTTGGGTGTTTGCTCCAAATTTTATACATGTTATTCTACGTCCCCTATACTCTATTTCTACACAAGAATCAACTTAAATATCGAACTAATTCGACTTGAATTGAAAGTTTGGATTTTCGGACACTTACTGTTTTGGCTGAATTTAATTTGTTCTGTTGATGATTGACTTGGGTACAGGTTTTGGACGTCGATTTTGGTCTCCAATCGGTCGGATTCGGCTGTCTTGGTCAAGATCAAGTTGTAGTTCGGTCGTGACTCAATCTATTCCGGCGAGCTGTTGGCCTAACGGAGATTGTTTAATTATAAAATGTTAACCACCACTAAAAAAATTTAATATTATTTTAATTTAACTAGAGTAAACTTCTAAACATGGAAAAACAACAAAAAACAAAACAACTTGAAGCAAGGATGAAAACGAACGGACCCTAAATCCTCCATTCTAAAAAGACTATCTTAAAAGTCACTAAGGGGTTGTTCGGTAGCCCTCGGTTTTCGGAAAATTTTCTTTTTTTCACAAAATTCTCATTTTTCTTTGAAAATGCGTTCGGTATACGATTTTCGTTTTCCTTTTTCACAAAATTCTCTAAAAAATAAGAGAGTCAAATTTTTAATTTTCAAAATACTCAAGGGACTGGAATGAAAGAAACGAAAAATGTCAGGGGTCAAAGTGTAGTAATAACAAATAAATGGAACGACCATCGCCATGCCTGAACAGCGTCGCCGCCACTGTGTCTTCCTCCCGGAGGCTTTGTTGCCGTCGCGTCTTCGTCGTCGTCAGATGGAAACGCCCGTCTTCTTCGCCTCTCTCTCGTCCAACCAGCTCCGTGGTCGACGACGGCGAAAGTGGCGGCTCAAAATTTAGCACGAGTGAGTGAAGATCGAGGTATGGCGGGAAAGTTGTCGAACTCAATGTTTGTCCGAGTTCCGTACAGGCACATAAAGGACGCAAAGTTGGAAATGATGCGAATCGAAGAGTCACCTCATTGCAATCAGAATGATTCGTCTCCTTCTTCGTCTTCACCGACTGTCGCCAACGGCAACGGAGCTTCAAATCTCGCGTCACCTACGTCACCGACAACCGGATCCAAAAATTGTAGCTTGATCACACTCATTCTCAGCTGTACCGACGACATCGGGAGTGGTGACGACAGAGTGAAGGCGGATCGATCGGCTAGCTCCGACCAAGGGCGGCACTGGGAGCGGAAGGCACGATGGTTGAGGTTGGATTTTGGGTTGACTAAAATTAGAGATTTTGATTTGGAAAACAAAATGAAAATTCTATACTTAATACATTTTGCAAAAAAATAAAAATGACATGAAAATTGAGATTGTACAGTAATTTTCGAAAAACGAAAAGAAAACGAGAATTCTCGTTATTGAACGGGCCCTAAATTTCGCTCTTTTACAAATGTACATAAGATCTCTTTACCCATTTCCCACAACAGGATAATTCCATGGAATCATAATATCCTCAAAAATACTCATTGAACAAATAAAGATAATTTCTGGATACAAAGTTTCCAAGACCAATTAAGATCCCTGACCCAAATGTTCATATGCTTAGAGTTGAAGAATGTTCTCATAGACTTATAAACGTTAAACTATAAGCACATGCCTCTGTAACGGAAATCTGACGTGCCACAATCCGTCGTCGTTTTGGAAGGGAATAAAGACCGTTTTACAGCCTTATAAATCTATATACATTGCACACGTCCGTTTGCCAACAGCCACGTAAGCCGGTAAGCGTTATTCATGTCAGCAATATTTAACGGCAAAAGAAAAAAGGGGAGTTCCGTACCATAATTTTAAGAACACAGGGATTTGAACGTGTTTTCTCATAGAGTACAGGGGCTTATGAAACATATTATCCAAAAATTGCAAAACGTGAAACTTGACTGAAACTAAAAATTCTTCATTATTCCGACGCCGTCTGTGGGGATCGAACCCACGACCACGTGGTTAAAAGCCACGCGCTCTACCACTGAGCTAAGACGGCTCACATTCATTTGGATTGTTCTGGTTCCAATTTCGATTTTATGCTATATTAAATGCGCCTGCTTTCTTTCTTGTATACCACGTTACTTATATTCTATTCTTTCTAATGAAGTCAAGACTTTATATTTAAGGATTATGTCTTAAAATTGTTCTTCATGGTGGATGAAAAAAATGCCAGGATAAAAAAAAACTCTTTATTGATTAACTAATTCTACAAATTAACTAATGAAACTGTAATAATTAAGCTGAAAAAAAAATGAAATCAACAAGAAATGGGAATGTCTTGATCTTAAGCCATTGAACAAGTGAAGAAGATGAGAAGCATGACGAGTGAGAAGCTGAATCCAAACTTTTGGCATCCAGAAGCTGAAGGAGAAGGAGCACCATCAGCGGTCGAACCGGAGCCAGTACTGCTACTGTCTGGTGGGTGAGCATTGTCTGATGATGGTGGTCCTGGTGGTGATGAGGATGGTGACTTCTGGCTCGATGACGATGGCGATTCTGCTTTTTTCGGCGATTCGGCTGTCGACGAGTTGGTGTTTGGTGATGGACCTGGTGCCCCAATTTTCCCCAAAGTCGTACCTACACATGATCTTAATAATTAATATATTACTCTCTTTTATTTTTAATATCGTTTTGATTTTTTAGAATTATTAAAAAATTGATGTATCTACATAGTAATAATGATTAGGTACATAATTACATTCATTCATTTTGAGTTGGAAAGTCACATGTTTAAAGACAAATTCTTATTCAACTCAAATTTTACTTCAGTCCCAAAATGTTTGTAGATTTTTCATCGACAAGCATTTTGGGACGAAGTTAGTTTTTAGTACTAGTGACTTACCTTGAGGCACCATAATGTTGCTGACTTGCACGACAGAGATACTATTATTAACAGAGTCGACCTGTTTGATGAAATTAGCCGTAGTCGATCCGGACACGAACGTCAGACTTCCGGTACCTGAATGTGTCACTTTCACCTGGCCATTCAAAGTGTTCAATGGTTGTGATCCATTCATCGCCTTAAGCTTTGCCTCATCGAAATAACCGACCGCCACATGGAGCAGCAACACCTTCTGGATCGTGTCATTCGATTGGCCGGAAAGTTGCTGCATTGCGCCGTTCTCTACGGCTAGGACGGTCGATACCTGATTGGAAACCCGGGAGGATACATTTGTTTGGGTTAGGTAATTGTTAAATGTAGAAAAGGTCGAGTCTTTTGATAGCATCGAAGTGATGTCTCCATTTATTACCAAAATATGGGACAAGAAGATTGTAAGGAAGAATTTGGAAAACATTTTTTTTCCTTTATATTAATAATTTCCTTTACGAATGTTTTTATTATTTATTCTGAATTTCAGTGAATTTATATATGGGAATGAGTGAGTCACTTTCGCCATTTTTGGTGGGAAGCTTTGAACATGGATCCTTTTTTTGAGTATACATGTATTAGCAGATTGTGGTGTTACTCTCAGTACTCTATTAATGGTAAATAATATTTCTAAAAGTTTTATCATCAATTTCTAATTTTAGAAATCTGGATAACTATTATATGACTCTGAAGAAAAACCGAGAATATTAAACTAGACCAATAATTAATATGCTAAATTGTTTCAACGTTGAACCATGGAGACCCAGTGCATACAAGAAAAAGGTCAAAAGGGAACAAGTCTATAAGTCGGGAAGTTCTAATTAAACAAACCAGCAACTTGGAAACATATTAACAAGCCTACATGTCGGGATGATATAAAACAAAGTTAAAACTCGGGACACTTAGAAGGCTATAATTTGAAAATTTTTAAACAAGTCTGGGAAGTTCTAAAAAGCCATCAACTCGGAAAAATATCAACAAGCTTACAACTCACTATGATTTAAATAAACTTACAACTCGGGACACTTAGAAGGCTATAATTCGAAAATTTCTAAACAATCCTACAAGTCGGGAAGTTATAAACAAGCCAGGAACTCGAGAACATCTAAACAAGCCTAGAAGTCGAGATGATATAAAAAATATAATCTTGATTGCTCAGTCTATTATTTTCTATATTAGTCTAGACAAAAAAAAAAAAATATATTAATCTTGAAAAAAGCTCAATGATCCATTTGGCTCAATGCTATGTGCTATGGTGAAGGTCCGAAGGAGCGCAACATTCATCGTCGGGAGGACGACGCTCCTCTGCACGTGGGCTCGAGATGATATCGTATTCGGCCAAATTAAACCCAATTTACCGAGTTAAAATGAAAGAAGGGACAAAAAAACGGTAGTAAAACAACATAGGGACCTAAAAGCTTATTGTCCATATTAGTCACTTTTGAAGGACACAGACAGGCAGTGTACTACTTTACTAAATTTGATGCTTTTTTTCGTCAGTTTATCTTAAGAGACAGACAGTACAATAGTCTTCCATGAATCGAAGACCAAAGACTTCTCACGTTCATTGTACATAGCAATATAAAGTCAGTGGAGATTCATAAAAGGAATCACTAAAGACAATACGAAGAAGTGCAATGTTTTTATTTATTGAAAGAAACATGTCTTTTAAAATCCTCTTTGAAAAAAATTAAAAATAAATGGTGGGGGTAGCATTTAGGAAAATAATGTTTTGAGCTAATTTTAGTTTTAACCATAATACAAAAAATCTAATTCCTCAGACATCTTTTAAGAAGTTTTTAATGTTGAGTAGCAGTAATCTACTTGATTAAATATTTTTTCTATCAAAAAATTATGAATGCAACTTAAAAAACAAATTAATTTATAATTAAACAAGTGATTAATCTCATGACAATAAAATATTACATTAAAAAAAACGAACATTCATTTTATTTTCTCTTTATGGACCTCAATTAACCCAATCAGCACAAGAAGCCAAAGTCTGGTCTCACGATAAACGTTACAGGACTATTTAGCTTATTCTTTTCAATTTGAGGAAATATTTAATTCTCCCTCGTGGTCTCTAGTATTTTTTCTAATTTTATTTCAAAAATAAAATTTTTATATATAATTTAAACAAAAATATATTGTATATTTTATATTATTTTATTATGTATATTAATATCTTAAAAAACATACATCGACAGTGTTACATATATGCATTACTATAACTTGTTGGTGACTATAATTAAAAATAAATCTTGTTGGTGCGTAACACATGAATATGATTATGGTGAGAAGAAAATGAAATTAATAAGTTAAATAACATGGACCAACAAATGCATACGTCCAATACATTTAAGACAAGCACTATGACTATCATGTGCTGTCTTGTAATTTTATAAAAAAATCATTTACGACTTTTTGACTATTTAATATTGCTAATGATTCTTTGGGCATGAAATATGGCAAATGTGTTCTCACGGAACTAGAAGGTTTGTGGGAATTCACAACGTATGCGATAATGCTACTAGTATAAAGATTATGGCACGTTAGTTATGTGTCTGACTATACTTTATTTGATTCTATATATTCTTAAAAAATCTATTCTTTTTAATTATTTTTATTAAAAAAGATATACATTTAAGGGTGTTAAAAAAAATTATGTATAGAATATTTTAGAATTTATAACTAAAGTTTTTTATCATTAAGAAATAAAATTCTTTTAATAATAATAGTTTTCTTTATATCAAATCGAACTTCGATTTAGTTCATACTATCTTCTTTTTCAAATAAATATTATTTGTTTAGATATATTTAAAATTGAATATATCTAATTTTTATTATGGTTAATAGGAATGGAGTCGTGATTCAGAAAATTACAGGATCATTTATATAAATTTTTAAAATTTTATTATTATACATCAATTTTCTCAAATTATAGAATATTTTGACATACACTATATTAAAATTATATTAAAATTAATTTTTTTTGAATGGGTCATATGACCCCACTCACATATAAAAGGTTCCGCTCATGATTGTCAATATATGCTAAATTCTAAATGAATCGAAAAAAGTAAAACGACATCTATTTGAAGACGTGAAGTATCAAATAACGATATAAATTAAACATCTCGACGAATTTTAATAAATACTTGAACAACTCCAAACTCAAATCTTAACAAAAACATGTCAAATTCCCAATTCAGCTTCACATCTTCCTTTCATCTATCAAATTATAACAAACTTAAACTAAAATTAGAAATTCCTATGTTCTGGATCGAATCGAACAAAGTACAAAAGTGTGGGGACTCAACTTGGTACAAAGAAAATAAGAAAATCTTATGAGTGATGCAGTAAACTGAATGACTTTTCCCATCACAGAAGATACCATCAACGGTCCTGATTTTCTCATCGTACTAAAATAAAAGAATTCATTTCATTGGGCCCCACCCAGACATTTCTCTCACCACACATCATATCAATCAGAAAAACAAACCAACGGCAGGTGATGACGATCCACTCTAACGAGCAAAACACGTGACAATACCTCTCCCCAAGCCCTATCTATTATGTGGGTCCCATTTTTTTTGGAAGTGCCCTTCATCGTCGGATAAAAGAAATGTTTTAGTAAGAGGACCTATTAATGGCTTTTTTTTGGATAAACTTCGTCACATTTAGTTATGATTTTGGATTTAGTTATGATTTTGGATGATTAAATTTGACTTTAGTTGAAAAATATTTTAGTAAAGAGGGATTTATTAAGAGTTTTTTTTTTAAATTTCGTCTCATTTAAATATGATTATAATTTTCAATGTTTAAATTTGATTTTAATTGATAGAATGAGTTCGAACACGTCTACTAAAAAAAATCTACGCGAGGCGAGTCGAAAAAAAACATAAAGCATTCTTCACACATGGGACCCATCAAATGATAAGTGGTCCGAGCATGCCACGTGTACTCAAAGATTGGATTGGATAGATATAGATAATAACGCTGCCATCATCACCAGAGAATACGACAAAATTCAGAGCCCACCCAGGCATGCGTCACGCGCTCTTTCACTAGAAGACAAAAGCACGTGTCGTACTTGTGGCAGCCTTCGTAGTTTCACGGGCCGACGAGGGTAAAATTGGGAACACAACTTTGTTAGGCCGCCGGTGTGGCGAGAAGAGAAGAAATGGAGTTCTTCGTCGCCACGTGGCCTTAGCGTTGGCCACACGAATAAAACTCTTTTGTCTACTTCTGTGTTTATACAGTTTCTAGCGAGTGAAAACAAATATTTTAATTGTTTGGGTTTCAATGGCTATTGCCACGCCACATTTGCGTATTATGTTCGTGTAATTGGTTCGTTTTGTATCGAGAATATGTTTCGTATTGTTTCGAAACTATTATTAAAAATGATCATTTCTTTGAGAGTTTGTATAATAATATAAGATACTATATTTTAAATAACAAACAAACACATCTAATTATTCAATTTTTTCAAAGGAATAATTGCAAGATTGGTCGGTGAGTATTTTCAGTTAATTGTGAACTGAAATCAGTGGGTAATTATACGTTCGTTTAATTCTTTTTGAGTGTCGTTTCGTCAACGATATAATTACAATGTCATCTTCACTCACATAATCAACCAACAAGACGTAGTAGCCTAACATCTGACGTTTTCTTCAACATAAAATTATGAGTTCGACTTTTGATGGAGTGGATTTTGAATGACCGTGAATCGTATTTGACATTTAAAGAATTATTTTACCATTCAAAAGAAGAATTTGGATAAGGAATCACAATTAGAGCTTGTATTAAAAAAAGAGGAAAAAGAACTTGTACTAACAACTAACAAGGACCAATAAAGCCATAATCAAAACTCATAGGATCAAATACTAGTATACTACAAACAAATAGAGTGAGGAAGAAAAAGAATAAGAAGAGAAGGGACCCACAATTCGGCCGCCCCGTTTTGTCGTCTCTCTCTCTTCCCCGTCTCCGTTTCCACGGTTGCTTGCTCCTAAAACACTCTGTTTTATTTATATTTAATTTATTTGGACTTTCTAATTACTATATATCTCTACTGTATATATATATATATATTAACGTGTCTCTCTTTCTCTCTCTAAAAACTTTGTCTGCTCATCTCAAAGAAGAAGAAGAAGAAGTTTCTCTTACTATATTAGTATTAATATCAACAATCTTTTGAACGAGAAGGAGGGAGGGAGGACGAGAGTTAAACACACCCCCTTAAAAAGTCAACTTAAATCAATGAATTTCTTCATGAGGTTAATTTGTTTTTGAAGATCAGCTTATCGTTTTAATCTCTCTCTCTCTCTCTCTCTCTCTCTCTCTCAGAGTTATGGCTGGTAGTAATGAAGTCAACCAGAATGAATCTAAGGTAAGTCTTTTTTTTTTCTCACTTCACTATGTAAAGTTTCAATTTTTATCCATATACTCTTTTATACAATCACTATGAGCCTAATTTTGGCTTCATTTCTTAGCTATAAATGATAATGGCTACATGGGTTGTTTTTCTTCCATAGCTTAACTTCATTTTTAGATGTCTTTTGGTCAGAGTTTGACTTGATTGGGAAGGATACAGAATGGATTTTTAATTTGATTTCAAGGAAAAAACATAAGACAATTTTGATTATTCTTTATGTTCATATTGTCTTGTTCATGAACTTTATGCGTCTCCCAATTTATGGGTTTTTAGGCTTGATATTGTTGAAATTCTGTAAATTTTGAGCAATTAGGATCAAACTGTGTTCATGCTTTCCAATTTTCTTGTTATAGTGTCTGAATCTAATATATCCCTACAATGTTTGTGCTTTTGTTCTTTTCTTGTAGAGGGTTGTTCCACTCAATACATGGGTCCTTATTTACAACTTCAAGCTTGCTTACAATCTCTTGCGTCGGCCAGACGGAACTTTCAACCGAGACTTGGCTGAGTTCCTTGACAGAAAAGTCCCGGCCAACCTGAATCCTGTTGATGGGGTTTTCTCTTTTGATCATATTAATAAAGCCACTGGTCTTCTAAACAGGGTTTACAGATTTTCTACCGGAAATGATGCTCAGTTGGATCTCGAGAAGCCTTTGAGCACGACTGATATTGTTCCGGTCATAATATTTTTCCACGGTGGAAGCTTCACTCATTCCTCTGCTAATAGTGCAATCTACGACACATTCTGCCGGCGCCTTGTTAGCCTTTGTAAAGCTGTTGTAGTTTCCGTTAACTATCGGAGATCGCCGGAACATAGATACCCTTGTGCATATGATGATGGCTGGGCAGCTTTAAACTGGGTGAAGTCGAGAACGTGGCTTCAGAGCGGAAAAGACTGTAGAACCCATGTATATCTGGCTGGAGACAGCTCCGGTGGTAACATAGCGCATAATGTCGCGGTGAAGGCAGGCGAGGAAGGCGTTGAGGTGTTAGGTAACATCCTTCTCCATCCAATGTTTGGCGGAGAAGAGAGGACGGAATCGGAAAAGAGATTGGATGGGAAATATTTTGTGACAATACAAGACCGAGATTGGTATTGGAGAGCTTATCTTCCTGATGGAGAAGATAGAGACCATCCGGCTTGTAATCCTTTCGGTCCGAGGAGTAGAACAAAGCTGGAAGGGCTCAAGTTTCCGAAAAGTCTTGTCGTTGTTGCTGGCTTGGATCTTGTTCAAGACTGGCAGTTAGGATATGTCCAAGGCCTCCAAAATGCTGGGAAACAAGTGAACTTGCTTTATCTGAAGCAGGCTACCATAGGATTCTACTTCTTGCCAAATAACGATCACTTCTACTGTCTCATGGAACAGATCAAGGATTTCGTTAATCCTAACCGTCAATAGAAATCACTCATAAGATCTTAACCTTTCTTTAACTACAAGGCAAGCTATATAAAATATAGGTAACAAAATCCCTGACTTTTCACTCGGCCGGGCCTTTCTTTTTTTCCTTCCCTTCAGCAGAGTGTAAGCTTTATAGAGTATGTAGTTATAATATTATATATTTTATAAATATATGAAGAAAAGGCTCACCCTTGTAAACTTCTCGCCTCGCCAGGGATGGCGGAATGTAGCCGTAGGTAGGTGGTTTGATCAATTCGTTAGGAAATTGATAAATTCAAACAACTAATTCTCTATACCTGGAATTTGGATGTTATATATAAAACGGTGTACTACTATTAAGTTGTTCCTATTATATAAAGATTTTGTCTTTCTGAATTAATATTACCTTGGTGTTTAATTAGAGTATGTTCCGTTAAAAGTTGTATTTTCTACTAAAACTAGCAAAAAAAAATGTCTTTTGAGAGTGTTTCGAGCAAGAAAAAATGCGACGCCTGTCCCGTCGTTTTACTGTTTCTGTAGTTTTCAATCAGCTTATAGAAGATCAAGAAACATGATATATGATACAAATTGATTTGTTTGTTTAAATTTCTGTGATGCATGGTCCATTGGTCCCCTTTGAAACCTAAAACTTACTGCATTGTTCATAAAGATGAAAAGTTGCTTCATAGAATAAAAGAACTCTTGTCTGCTCCCAAAATGAAAACCAAACCCCATCCACCAAAATGGGCACATATAAAATAATTATTTTTTTAAAAAAAGGAAATCCATGATTGGACACTCACTCTTAACAAAGTCCAAAATCTTGGCTATGTGGGATTTCACTATCAATGGAGTTTCTTTGATGAATCGTTTTTACTTCCTCATTCATTGCACTATTTTCTTCTTTCCGTAGATGGGCTTGTTTTGGAGTTTCGGATAATTTAAGATTCGAGAAATTTGCAGCAAGAAGGGGATGTTTCGAATATAAAATGAAAGTACTCATTGGCAAAAAAAAAATAAAAATTCATTTTAAGATTTCTAAAGTAAGTTGGGACATGTTTTAAACGAACACACTCGAAATAAGATCATCGAGTACGACTTCAAAAACATGATTTGATAGAAACTTAAGAATCAACTAATAGCCAAGATCGAATTGTCACTAAAACTTGTAAAGAGGGAATTATAAATGACATGATTGTTTAAATCGATTGAAATACCCACTTTGTTTGTATCATATACTAGTATATGATTAATACTTTTTGGAATGCTTTGAATGTGTAGAAAAGGAAACAGCTAAGTTTGGACAAAGACATAGAACCTTGTCTTTTATTGACTTTCTAGGCCATCTCTTTTGTCTAGAATAAAGTACCTAAAACACAAACTCATCTTATAATTTAATCCTGATTAATGATCTGTCTTATTGTCAATTAGCAGTCGATTAGGAGTATATTGTCTAATAACACACGGTTGAGTCATTGTTCAACATTAGGTTTGTTTTGTTTAATGGGGTTGATTAGTTAACGACAAAATCCTCAATCTAATTCTGGTCAATAATTAATCTAATTAATTTTGGTCATTACGGTTTGTGTTTGTCCACACATGACACACCATTAAAGATTCCTATATCACTATCACACTTCACTAACATGTGTTTATAAGTTAATCCAACTATATGATTAAGTCAATATTAAAATTTAAATATATTATTAGTTGCCAATGACCATCAGCTGGTCAACCCTTGATTTAATTTTTTTGAATTAGGGTTAATAATTGTATTTTTAAAATATTTCAAATACTATTTCAAACTGACCATTAAATAAAGGGGCTGAAATTCAAGATCCATAATCTTTAAATATTGAGTTAAACTTCAGAAAGCCTGATTTAATCCAATTAGAAACAAAGCTAGATGTTAAAATGTCAAATGAATCCAGCCACCCTGATAAAGATATATCTATAAGCAAAATGAAGTTTGCTACACAGGTTTGTTACATGTAAAGCTTCTGTTAATGGAGGTTTTTGTCTATCTCAGAATGCATATGCTGCTCGGTTACAAGTACTGTTCTTGTATCCTTGCTCGATTCTCTTCCCACCACAACCTCGCTTGCATTTCTCCAAACAACTCTCGGCTGCACCCGAAAATTAAATGAACATCGTTTAGATTCGAAAGTAAAGAGTGATATTTTGATTTGTTAATAATATATACATAATCAGTTCCAATATTACATGAGACTTACCTGAACCGGACACGTCTTAGCTCTCGAGTGCCTCCAGGAAGTGCTCTGATAGTGATGTATACACCTGGTTCATCCTGTTCAATCCATTCAGATTCCATATCACTAGCATTGCTGATAGAAAGCTCCCCAGAGTGGTCTTGGTCTCTTGAGAAACTAGTCCTCGCTGAACCGTCTATGGATGACGTCTCCGTCTTCGCCCCACTGATGCTTGACAGCTTCGGCGTCGAGGCAAGACCACCTGAGTCACGACCATGGTGGTGGTGGGACTGCATATGTGGTTGATCGAGTGAATCTGATGAAGAATAACCCATCCCTGGTGGATAGTGCAAGTTTCGAGGACGCTCTTTACTCGGCGGAGTCGCGGGGCTGTCCTTGGCAGACGCCATCCTCAAGTTCTGTCATATAAACAAAGTATCCATCCTATGAACATTGCATTGGAGTCTTTAAACAAAATGATCTGGCATAATATACAAATTATGTATACGATGGTGCCCTTCTGCAACGAAATTTAAAGATAATAATTGTACAACTTCAGTCTATTGACGAATGTACAACAACAAGCAAGAGTTTGTGATACGATTACAAGTGGGACTCTGACTAATTTCACTTGCATGAGAATATATACAAATATGAGAAAAGAGTGCCAACTCACCTCGTCTTCAGATCTAGGGGGAGTAGGAAGTGGCACTGCTTGTTGATTGAACTGCTGAACAAAGTACAACTCCATGACCTTGTCATAGTTTTCTGCCCACCACCTTTGAGCTTGCCACTTGTTGAACATTTCACGGCTGGTAACATTAATAAATAGATGATAGGAAATGCTGATCTAAGAAGAATGAAAACTTAGAAGAAAAAAATGCTGTCCACAATAAATATTACGGTTTTGTGCATAACCAACTTAAACAGGATAAGTAACAATAGTCGCAGTCAGCAGTCCATCATGTCATCAACTTAGTAAAGAAGAGGAAAAAAGGCATTTACATTTGGCCAATTCTTTTGTCAAGGTTGACATGTTGAATAAGCCAGTAGCTCAATGAACAGTTAGAGAGACAGCCAACTTACATGAATTGATATGAACTTGTGAAAACCATTCTAATCTTACATTTCACTATCGAACATTAGTGGCAAGAGGAACCGATCAAAAAACAGAGCATGTTAAGTAACTTCTTCCTTAAATCAGCCAGGTAAATGCAATTAATCAAGCATGAGAAAAATAATAACAATTTTTTAGTGGATTCACAATCTCTTTTCAAGAATTATTGAGCCGACATAGCATGATTAATTGGAATTTCAGGAAAGCTGTAAGAGAATAAGGGAAGTAGGTCAAGATCCAAAGTATCACCCATATTGCCCTGGGCCACTCCAATCATAATATGGAAATGGAAAGCATTTCACATGTGCACATAATGAAGAAGGTAAATTCAGAAACAGAACACATTGGGGCAACAGCAACAAAAAAATTTCAACACATAAAAAAACATCACATCATATGTGTGGCCCATTTTCCATAACCACGTCCAATCGTCCAAGCCAAAACACGTTCAATCAAAATCAGAACGTAGCTCCATAAAAAGAGAGAGGCAAATGAGTACCTGAATCGAATCCGCTTGAGATCATTCCCTCCCTCGGGCAAAGAGACAAAAGTTATCAGAACACCTGGCTCCACATGAGCAACCCATTCTTTTGGCTCGTCTTCCTCCATGAAAATCACCGACTCCATCCGCCCACTAATCGACGCTGGAGTCCCCTCACCACTTGATAGTCCTTGAAGCCTAGCCTCCATTTCTTTAGCCCACACTCTTGGTGTTGAATTCGAACTCCCTGGTCTACGGTATGCATGATGGAACCTAGCAGTTTCTGAAGCTGCATCGGAATCACCACATTTCCCATTCTGGTTTTTATTGTTCGACGACCCTGAACACGGCTTGCAGTTTCTATACACTCCAGATGCCTTCAATGCTATTTCCTTGATCTAAAAATTCGAAACGACAAGTAAAACAACACAGTCAGCAATCAGACCATTACACGATCGCAAACTCATTTCAAAATAGGCACTCCATTAAACTTTACAGCACATTTCATCCAACAATTCAAATTAAATACACTAATCAATTCAAGGGAATCTAAATTTGCATCTCCCCGATTCAAATAAACACAACGCATTAAATCAAACACAAAATGGTTATACAAAGTCTGGTTCTTTCCATCATTAACTCAAACAGAAAAGAGCCATTACCTGAGCAGTGAGATTCTTAATGGCTTGCTTTGTTCTCGGAGTGTCGATGACATGATCTTCTTCTTCTTCTTTATCAACTTCCAGTTGATGTTGAAGCGAAGATCCATTGTTAAGCTGTGGCTTTGAACAAGCTATGCACCTCAACATCGATCTCACTTCTCAATCAAACCCAGATCACAATCTTTTCACAAAACCCAATTTTGAAATACAACGACAATATATTATTATGGCAGTAAAGAGACATAAAGAAAAAGAAAAATTAAAATTAAAGAGACATAAAGCAAGATTTTGGGCTCGCTAAAAGCATTTCAAACTTATTGGGCTTTTTCCAGGCCCAACAAAGGAAAAACTTTATTCATACAGTATGAATATACAAAGCCATTTCAATTTCAGATGTCAAATTAAATGGAAGTCCTTAAACTATATATTATCACATATTAGAATCCTTAAACTAATTAATGCTGAAGATAAGTCCTTAACGTTATTAAGTGCCTCCGTCAGGTCTGAAACGTTATGTAAAGTGCCACCTGGCACTAACAGAGCGGTTAACTCTGTAAAAATGATCCTACGTGGACGCTGATTTCCATGGATGGACTCCAATTTGAAGCTCGCGACAACAACGTCCTGCCTTAATTCTATCGGGTCAAGTTGTCTATACGAGTCGATTGAGTCCGCTTCTAAAGCTCATGGACCTGAAATTGTGTATCTAGGGTTCAAGAGAAACAAATATGATTGAAACTATTATTGGTCGGAAAGTAAATTATAGTTGAATTTGACGGATTTAGTTAATTAGTACTCACAATAAATATAGTTTACTACTCCCTCCGTATATAGTCCATAATTACGTAAGAAAAGAGACATGTATTTTCAGACGACGAAGGTAGTATTATTTATGATTCACTCCCTGGTGATCTACTATTGTTGACTCAATTCAATTCTTGAATTTGATCGATACCGATCCCAACTAACCAGAGTAGAAGAAAATGAATACGTTAGCTAGATATATTGCCCATCTAGCGTATATGTCTCCATGTGCATGTCCTTAAATATTATCAACCATGCACCTAACCTCATTTTCTTTCACATGTTATATTTCTACTCTAATGAAATTAAGTTTATGAACTCTTAATATAAACTAATCAATTATCAGACGTCGATGATCATAATTAATATCAATTCTTTAATTATTTATTCTAGTTTTTTATAAAGTTTGCTCCCTCGTATATTAAAGACCTACATAAATAAATATTAACCTCTATTATACAAAGTAGTATGTAGTAATTACAATCACCAACCCTAATTGAAAGTAATGATGCAGTGCTAGCTTGTTGATTATTTTGATGAACATTTTGAAGTTTTTAAGAAGGTGAACATATTATTATTAAATTATTTTTTTTTTAAAAAGAGACCTCTAAAAGAAAGAGATAAATGTTCATCACTTTTAAGTATTCAGTCATTATCTCATCTGGGTGGCTTCAAATAATATTGCAGTACAATTTTTTCACAGCATAGCAGGCCCGTGCAAATGAAAAGCTGTGAAAGTTTTAAAAAGGAAAAGAAAGAAAAGGTCTCTAATTTGATCATTATTGAGCTTGAGTATCCCCCAGTTAATAATTTTTCACTAAAATAAATGTAAAAAAGTAAATTTCTATATCTGAATATTGATATATGAATCTTTGCGGCACCATCTTAATTTGAAAGTTGTTGTGTTGGTTCGGTGTTTTTCTTTAAGTATTTCATGTATTTAGAAGATGTTTTTCTTCATAAATATAACTTCAAATATTATGTTCGTAATTTGTTTATCAAATGAATGAAATGGATTCGTTATCCATAAAAAAAAAAAAAAAAAAAAAAAAAAAAAAAGCAACTTTAGATTATGATTTTGGTGGAATGGTTATAGAGATAGGCAACAAACTTGTAAAATTTTAGTCGAAACAAATTTAATATTTTTAACAAACACTCATGACTCAACTATTCACCTCAAAAAATGTCCAAGAAATTATTGCAATCGACCTCCAACCCAACTAGGGAAAATAAACTTTCTTCCCAAAAATTAGTGCAATTGCCATTAATTCACGATATATATATATATATATATATATCGCGAGAAGCTAAACAACGAAATTAAAATGACAAGAAACGATCAGAAATTTATTTATGAAAAGATATTTCTATTAAACTTCTCTAGTTGAAAAAGAAAAATTAAACTATCGACAACAATTTTCATCTTATTAATCTTTTACCCACAAAAAATAAATTATAATGATTAATAAATCTACAATTTAGTCAATAAACCTACCAAATTAAAATTTAAAAACAATCTAATTATACTACTATAATTTTTCTCTTCTAAAACTGCCCCTAGTAAATAAAACATGAACTTCCAAAATTACCCTCTATACTCGTTACACTGAGTAGTAGGCCTTGTCTTTTGCTTCCCAGCTTTCAACGGGCAAGGAGTCTGAACTGGTGGGACCATACAATTATACTGTAGACACAACGAACTGCTCAAAGGAATCTCAGCCGTTGGATTAATCTCGATGGCAGTTAAGTAATTATGCTGCAAATACAATACTTCAATATTTGCCGCTAACAAACGGCTAACTATACTTGCCGGTACTCTTCCGGTAAACCGGTTGTTGTTAAGGTAAAGATTCTGTACCGACGAGAATAACGGCGATATGTGACCGGATAATCGGTTGTAGCTCACGTCAACCCTAGAAATTGTTACCTGATTAATTGGCTCGAGCTGTCCCCAGAATTGATTTCGTTGTAATTGAAGATTGGACATTGGGTATGTGAAAACCCGACCTGGTATTGTGCCGGTGAACTGGTTCATGCTCAAATCTAAGTAGTTTAACTGGTTCAATCGGTTCAGGAGCCGGTCCACTGGGCCGGTTAGGCGGTTCCAGGAGAGAGACAGGTATTGAACCGACGGAGGTAGAGAAATTGGAGAGAGTGAACCGGAGAGAGCATTGTTTTTCAAGTCGAACCGGATTAACGACCGAGAAGTAAAAGCAGGAATCGTACCGGAGAGTTTGTTGTGGCAGAGGATGACATTGGTTAGCTCCGGCAATGAACCGACCGATTTCGGAATCGAACCGGTTAGTTGATTGTAACTGAGATCAAGTGTTTTCAGATTTCGGAGACCACCCCAAGACGCCGGAATTCCACCTGAGATAAAGTTTCGGCTTATCGCGAGAAACCGGAGGTCTTTTAAATTAGCGATTGTTTTAGGCAAACCACCGACGATCCGACCCGGAACGATACTGAGTTCAGCCAATGCAGAGAGTTTGCCGATTGCCGGGTCGAGTCGCCCCGACAGACCCGGTGAACCAGCACGTGGGTCGCCGAGATTGAGGGCGATAACCTTATCGCCGTCGCAATAAACCCCGTCGAAGTTACAAGGATCAGAGGTGAAATCCCATGTAGAGAAAAAGTTCGAACCGGGCATATCATCTAACGATTTTCGAATCGATTGAAGAGCCAAGAAATCAACCGGGTCTAAAATTGCAGACACGAGAAGGAAGAAATTGCATTGTAGAAGAACTCCAATCATCATCATTAACCAAATAGAAGAAGAACCCATTAATCCTCTCTGCTTCAGAACCGCCATTGTTGAGGAAAATGAAGAAAAAGATTGAGCCAAAACACAATCAGCATCAAAAGGAAGAAGAAAAAGACTTGATTTTTTTAGCTTGTTAAGAACGATACAGAGCTAGAGAGAGAGAGAGAGAGAGAAAGAAGAAGATGGAGATAAAACTATTTACGACAACAACAAGGAGGTAAGCCGTTGAGATTTGTCTATTAAATGTTGTTTACTTCACTCTAGTTTCCTGTCTTCTAGCTTTTTTTTCTCTCTCTTTTTTTTATTAATACCTGGTTTTGGCTTTCCACATTGGGAATTGGTTCAGGGGCAAACGGTTGTCCGAGTCTACGTGGATATATCCGTACCTACGTGGATCACGTGAGTGGGTGACCGTCTCTTTGGAAATAAAGTTAAAGTGCACTGTGGTAAGATGCAGTTATTGTCACCGGCTGTGATGAGATGACACGTCAGTACAAAGAGACAGTCGTCATCTCTATACTGCCAGCTGTCACGTAAGTACAATGATAACTTGCAAATTAACAACCTGAGGTTTGATCAATTCTAATGTTTACTCCCTAAAGTTTCAGAAAGTTATGAACCCCACTAATATTTCAGTACAATTTTTTATTTTTATTCTTTTGAAGGAAATATTTCAGTAACATTTTCTTTTTGATGAAAATATTTCAGTAACATTACACATTCTTCAAACTACATTACTATATCGTGTTAATGTCTATAAATTACTCTTTTTTATATACAATAAAAATTGTAGAGGTATTTTTTATTCTCAACGGAATTTAAACTTTTAATCTTTTAAAGAGATAGACAATGTCTTATGTTTTAACCATTAAATAATTGTCCTCCTACAGTTTTGCTTTTTCGTAAAGAGAAGTTTGTAGAAAAGTAAATACTTTTCTGTCAAATAAAGGTAAATAAAATGCAGCAATAAAGCTTTAGTCTTTTTCTTTAGAGGGAATAAAGCTTTAAGTCCTTTTATCACAAAATTATTTTCCTATTGGAATAAAGCTGAAGATAGAGTCATATTACAGGAATCTTGCTCCTATGAAGAGTAAACTTGCAACATTTCATTTTAGAATCGGATGCTCAATTAATCATCGAGGAAATCCACCCTAAAATATGAAATTTTGACCATACACATGTAATAAAAATCGATTTATATATTTAAGATAAGAAGTTTTTAACTAAAAATTTTTCACAAAATTACTACAAAAATCTAAAAGATAAAATCGGAAAAACAATGAGCCTTAGATTTCACCAGGTAATGTGCTACCAAACGATGATCTTAGAATTAAATTTCACCAACAACAATACTATTAAACTTCTGGTTGTAATTTGTAAATATATATAAGCAGCAAACCATACATTATACAATCTCTCTCAGCCAATATGGTCCCGATCGATTTAAAGATTAAATTTCATTGGGACGTGCATAACGTGATTGCACCAAACCCAACAACCAAGAAATAATCATCATAGTGTATATTTAGAGTATATTTGTATGGATGTAGGTATTTATATACGTATAGATAGAATGAGTGATGTAATAATCTGATAATGAAGCTAAATACGCAGGCTTGGTGCACTTCTAAAATTAGAGTGTATATACACAAAAATTCATTTGATTGTTAGATATTTTGTGGTGTCACTTTCATCCAGCTACTAATAGTTATGTGCTTTGGTTCTGGATTCTGTAATTTGTAACATTAATTAGAGAATGATATACTGAAATAAATGTTGGGTATGACTACTTAATTGGGAAAGTTTGAGGAGGATTTGGAATTTATTGTTGCTAACAACTAGCCAGCAAGTTCGACACTATCGACAACTCTCTCGAATATTAATTGAGCTTAATTTATTTATACTTGATGTTCTTTTTTCTGTTTTATATCCGAACATATAACTAATGTATTTTTGATTGTAATTCGTTTAGATATGTTTTTCACGACACTTACGAATTTATTTAGTTTGAAGGATTAAGGATTTCATCTGAAAATTATCGTCTAAAGTCTAGTTAAAATGTAAATTGCATAATTATGGATCGAGGATAATGTAGTTTGAACTTTGAATAATGGAGTAACCCAAGAACTGTATTTGACTTTTGACGACAATCGTTGACTTTGCAGACACGTGGATGCCAATAAAGGATGCACGACAAGATTAGTTTTGGGAAATGGCAAAGCAAAGAAATTACAGGAAGAAGAATGCCAATTTCAGGCTGAAGTGGCCGGGAAAGGACCATCCTGAATTCCTGATCCTAAAGACAGACATACATACATCAGCTATATACATATAGGATAATGGCAGAGTGGCAGACCATGCATGCTTCAATTAGTTTTACAAGGACCACATAGACAATATTTCAGAACTTCCTGACCAAGAAAACACATTCAATTAAGTCATACCGATCGAACCAATCAAAATCCAACTGATCTCTAAACCGAATAGTTTGAAAACCAAAAATTAGACCGGCCGAAATTAGAACTTTTGAATGATCTGAATCAAACCAATTTTGAAGCTTGTGCTCTTCAATGGAGCGAATTCTTGAATCATGATTTAGGTCGGTTCGATTTTGGTTCTTATAAGCTTTTTGACTTGAAAAAAATTAGAGTACCAGTAAAAATGAATCGATTTTTTCTAACGAAATCGATTTCAGTATGACTAAATACTCGATCAATTTCAACCGATCGGATTAATCTCAGGTAAATTTTAAAATTGGCCGACGGATTCGACTTGGGGTGGCAGTAAATTCACGCCGGTTTTTAGTAAATTCACGCTAATTTCAAATAGTGTGGTGATTTGAATAATTTTAGCCTTTTATTAACAGCCCAAAATCTTCTAAACTATCATTTCACCCGTAAATAAGTCTAAAAAATGTGAAACTACCCACATCTTTATGAGTACAACCCTCTACACTTTCAAGGAATAATAATCTCTCTGAAACTTCTTTTCCTCTGATCGACGTTTTCAAACTATTTTGGAGGTTTAAAAGAAAGAAAATTAAATTAGACTTGTACTCAGTAAAATTAAAATAACTCAGTATCTTTTTTCTAGATTACTTGAAATCTTCTTTTCTCAAGCTCATTTTGGTCTTCATTTTGGTGAATATTGAAGTTGACCCATGGAGATACTGAGTTATTTTGGCAGAATGTTTATTTTGACGGTCATTGCCAACAATCCTCTAGCCACTGTTAGACAACCACCTCACACCATTGCCGCCGACGCCATAAAAAGCCCAAAATTTGAGTTAAAAATGCATGATCCATCGAATATGAGAAGCTAAAGCTCATTCAATTCATGAAAAGTTCAAATTTTCATGAACACACGATATTCGTAGAACTCAGAAACAATTAAGGTCGATCAAAAATTTATGTTAACCCACTCAAAATAATAACTAGACCAAAATGAAGATCAAATCTCCATGGGTCAACTTCAATATTCACCAAAATGAAGACCAAAATGAGCTTGAGAAAAGAAGATTTCAAATAATCTAAAAAAAAATATTGAATTATTTTAATTTTACCGAGTACAAGTCTAATTTAATTTTCTTTCTTTTAAACCTCCAAAATAGTTTGAGAACGTCGGTCGGAGGAGAAGAAGTTTCAGAGAGATTATTATTCCTTGAGAGTATGGAGGGTTGTACTCATAAAGATATGGATAGTTTCACATTTTTTAGACTTATTTAGAGGTGAAATGATAGTTTAGAAGACTTTAGGCTGTTGATAAAATACTAAAAGTATCCAGATCACCACACTAATTGAAATTAGCGTGAATTTATTAAAAACCGGCGTGAATTTACTGCCACCCTTTGACTTGGTTGGTCAGTTTTTCTCATCCTTAATGGGCCGGAAGTGTGTTAACCAGAGGATTCTGTTCGATTCAATTGGGCTAAATATTGGGAATTCGGTTCAATTGGGCTAAATGTTGGTAAATTCGGCCCAATAAAGTCCGTCTTCCTTATCCTTGTAATGATATTATTATCATCTACATAGATACTGATTTACAGAGCTAAAACCCGGGAACAAAGAAACGATGCTTGCAAAATATCCTCACCTCCCATTTCTTCCTTCGACAAGATTACGCTCCAAAAGCTCAGTCGCCACCACCACTCCGACGAGCCGCGACGGAGGATGCTTCATTTTATCTGTAAGAGCTTCTCGCTCTCCCGTTGATGTTGACAACCACCGTCATCAGCAACCCTCTCCGCCAGGTCAAGCTTCTTCTCTATCCTCAATCTATATGTAGCATGAAACAATGATTGCTTATATCGGAATTTTCTATTGGGTTCTTATATAGTTTGAGAAATTGATTGTTAGCTTAGCTTATATTGTTTTTTTGCATAGTGTATTTTAAGTAAAGTTACTTGTTGCTAAAATCAGATAATGATGATTCCTCAACTAAATCAACGGCATTTGCAACTGGCTTTGGGAGATTGAAAGCACAAAGGGTCAAAGCTCTTGTCAAAAAGACTTCTCTTTCGAGGAAACAAAATATTACCCGAAATGATGATGATGGAGATGATGATGATCGGTCACCTGCTCGATTTAAAGACAAGAAATCTCCTGATAACTCTTCAAGACCTCTCGATATGGATGATTTCGATACACCCTCTCGCACCAGTAAAAGGGAGGAAGCTACTCGAGCAACGTCTTCTGTTAAGTCGAGCGGATGGGGTAGTGGTGGTTCCGTTCATCTTCTTGATTCTGAATCTAGAACCTTGGCAAAGAGCCATCAAAACAAGGTTTCCGATCCCGATTTTTTCAGTCGAAAATCCTTTGTAGAATTGGGTTGCTCTGAAAATATGATTGAATGTTTGAAGAAGCAGAATTTCCTTCGTCCTTCTCATATTCAGGTATCTTGAACTGATTATTCACTTATACACATATTTGTATAAATTATAGTTGGATGGATGTATATCTTTTCCTGAACCAAGAACTTCTGCCTCCATGGCAATGAACTTCAATGATTGCAGGCCATGGCGTTTCCTTCTGTTATTGAGGGGAAGACTTGCATCATAGCTGATCAGAGTGGGTCAGGGAAAACATTATCGTACCTCATACCTGTTGCTCAGCGCCTTAGACAAGAAGAACTTGAAGGGGTTAGCAAATCCTCACCAAAAAGTCCTAGAGTGGTCATTGTTGTTCCAACTGCTGAGCTGGCTTCACAGGTTGGTTACGTGTATTATTTTTTTCCTACACACTCATTTATATGTATGGTCACGAGAAACCACCTGCAATTAGGAAGAAATGACAGTGGATGGACAAAATAGATTATAGAACTGGTGAGACAAAAGCTCTGTCGAGTTGGTGTCGATATTATGTTCGAGTTTAGAAACTGAAGACTCTGAAAACATCATATAATTTATGAAAGAGAAGTCTTCCTGGAATTTGATAATATATAAATTAAAAAGAATTGAATCAATTCATAATTGCTTTGCTTCTAATTAAACATCTTAGAAGGAAAATATTATTTCCCATGATTGTTTGATGAATATATGAATTTTACAGGTGTTGAATAATTGCCGCTCAATGTCAAAATCAGGGGTCCCATTTCGATCTATGGTTGCCACAGGTGGCTTCCGACAAAGAACCCAGCTTGAATTTCTGGAAGCAGGAGTTGATTTTTTGATAGTAACCCCTGGTCGATTGACGTTCCTTATTAAAGAAGGCTTCTTGCAGCTAACAAATCTTAGATGGTACTCACTTTAAACT
>NW_027266599.1:0-73827 GCF_046630445.1 Rutidosis leptorrhynchoides
ACCACATAACAAAGTCGAGAAATAAACAGCACATAGATAGATATTGCAAATGACAAAAAAAAAAATGGAGTAATTAGGCGTTAAGTTCTGCCATCTGTCTTAATTACTCCATTAATAAGGCGTTAAATTATGCCATCTGTCTTAATTACTGCTATATTGCTATTTGTGCGTTTCAACTCAGTTTTATTTTGTCCTCTTGCAGTGTGTGTTGCCTTCCTGTTATTGGGTAAAACTGATATTAGGATTATTTTTATTGGATCCATATTTCAACCCAAATATTTATTTTTTTTAATTAATATTTCAACCCAAACATACTATCGATGATGTGAGGAATCGTAGTGATTTATGTGTAATGTAACTTCCTAACAGATTTCTTTTTTTTTTTTAAGTAACTTTCTAACATAATAGTATGTCATTATTTAGCTATGCAAATCGATATGTAATATAATAAAATATATATTTTTTATTCTTCAAAAAAGATGTGTATATTTCAAAAAAAAAAAATTACCCAATCATTAAAACAGAAGATTTTTACCTTAGGTAGTAATAGATAATTCGCAAAGATCCGAAGTTATTACCCAAAAATTTTTGGGTGAATTAATGATGAGATCGATTAAAAAGAATAAAATTCATTACTAAAAGGATATCCTTTTTTTTTCATGAAAAATTAACTTAAATATACTTCGGTTTTCCAGTAAAAAAATATGTTTCCGTCTTGCTTCGATTGCATCATTAAACAGCAATTTTCTTTAAATGAAAAGTCTTTATTTTTTTAAATGTTTGTAATAAGACGATGGACTCCAGTCGTACCGAATCCACATAAACCAAACCAAAAGTTTATTTACAGTATTTAGGGTCCGTTTCGTTTGTGATGCTCAAGCATGTTAAGTTTGTTTAAATATGTTTTAAATTGTCTCGAAAAACGTGTCTTTATTAAAAATAGCAAAAAATTCGTTTTTCGAGACAATTTGGAGCAAGCTTAAGCATGCTCGAGCATCCATAAACCGCACGAAACCTTACATTTAGTCACCAACTCAGTGCATTTAATCAATTAGATAGTCATGTTTTTATACGTCATGATTTGAGGAAAAAAAAAACAAAAAACAAAAGCATAAACAATACATGCCCCAGCTTATCTAGATGTCTTTTTAAGATTTTTAAAAAAAAAAAAAAAACTACTACTGTACATGACTTTTATTTTGGAAAAGAAAAATGAAATACTACATGGGTTCAATTTTTTCAGATTCTCCTGATCCGGTCCCTAATCTACGGATCTCATTTTTACCAGACACTATACAAACAAAGAACTTGCTGTGTGTTGAATCACGTTCATCCACAGATATGCATGATTTATAAGATTATACTACCCCAGTCCCTGTATTTTCTATCTAAATTACGATGGAAAAAAAAATGACGGTTAATTAGGAACCGTTGGAGTAAGCATGTAATCTTGTAAAGATTAGTAGCTAGATTACTACACATAGCAGGTCGGTCCAATCAAGCGAAAAGCAGGCCGGTCCAATAATTTCCTTAAGTTTCTCGGTCTGTTTGAATTCTAATGATTTTATCCAATCGGTTCAACCAGTTTCTCTGATGATTGGGATCCATAATTAATATAGTACTAAGAAAATAATTCCTTCAAACGTAATAATAAATCTTTTAATTCATTTATTTTTCAGTTAGGTGCCAACTGTGTTGCACTCATTTGAGCCTTCTTTTTTTTTTTCCTAATGGTAACTAACTATTGTTAATACCCCAATAAGGGAATTGATTAGTGGCCGAACTGATTTGGCCCAGCATGGCCGAAATGCATTTAATGAAAGTTATAAAAACTATTTTACCCTTCTCTCAAATCGTTGACCAACTATATAGATTGGATTTTGATTTGAAAATAATATAAACATCACTGAAATTTCAGAAGTAGAGTGTATTCTGAAGCTAAGGATAATTTTGTGTGTTTACGTGTGAGAAGACACGCCCATTGTTATATTTAGTTCAATTCGAATAATTAAAGATCAGTATAAAATAGTTATTGTTTTACTAATAATTTTTAGGTTTATTGATTGGTTTGAGTAATTCTGGTTCGATGTTCAATCATCATTTTTGATGGGTTATTATTTTTATGGGTTCGATTTAATTTTCCTTTCAATAATAATTTTTTATTTGTTCGTTTGGATTTATTGGTTGGACTAATTTCGATTTTGAAGTTCAATATTTTTTAAGACTTATTATATGATTTGGTTAGAATAATCAAAGATTGATTCAATTTGATTCTTATTTCATTTATAGTCCTTAGTTTCATTTGGTTTGACTACTTTTCGATTCTTTTTTAATAATTTTGAAAGTTTATTATTCGGTTTAATTATAAAGAATCAAATTATATTTCACTAATAATCATTGGCCTAATTTGATTTGATTTATTGATTTCACTAATTTTGATCCTCGAGTTCAATAATTTCGAAGATTAATTATATAATATGGTTCACATTATTGAGGATCGGTTCAATTTTTAGATTCACTTGGTTTGATTTATTATAAATAAAACAAGAACTAAAATGAATCTATCGTAAATAATTTTAATCAAATCATATAATAAGTCTTAAAAATTATTTAATCTAAGAACAAATTAGTGAACCAAATAAAGTTAGTTAGAAAATTATCAGTGAAACGAAAAATAAATTAAATGGACAGTAATAATTAAAATCGACAAAGTAATAAGCGAAATTGAATCGATCTTAATAATTTTAATCAAATCATATAATAAATTTTTAAAATTATTGAATTTGAGAAATGAGATTAGTAAAACCAATAAATCAAACGAACAAATCAAAAACTATTATTAAAGAGAGAACTAAATTGAACAATCCTTAATGATTTGATAGTAATAAGTAAGAAGCTTTCTAAAAACAATTGAATATTGAACCAAGATTTGTTAAATCAATCAATCGAACCAAGTGAACATAAAAACTACTATCGAGATAAGAACTAAAAAATGTAATGATGATTTAGATGATTTCACTCAAAATTTCGATCCGACTCAAGTAACAAAACTGGAATTTTGAAGAGTTATTAAGAGAATAAATCGCTACATAGTTCAGTTCGGTTTAGATGATTTCATTCAAATTTTAATCAACCAATGTCATTGATTAGAATCAGTTTGATTAAATAATATATTATTACTATAAGTCTAAAAGTAGCATAATGCACATATTATTGATTTTGATATTTTTCATACCGAACCCAATCAAATAGTACTGACGGATATTAATCACTTTATATCAACTTACAACGGTTTATTTTCATTTAAACAATTCGGTTCGATCTTTTTTACAAGTCCAATTTGAAAATCACTCTTACCACCGCATTAATTAATTAACTAATAGTATTTGTTATACTTGTGTGAAGTCTAGTCTACCTTATCGTGCATTTAATGAGTTTAATTCACAAATTCCAACAGACTCTCTGTTCTTAATTAAATAAGGGTAAAATAGGTAGTATATTTGGAAAATGACTGATTTTAATCTCATTTCGGATGGCTTCGGCTATCTTATGTCGGCCGTTTATCACTCCCGTAATAATAATATTTTAGGACGCTTTTATTGTATTTAATTTTTCTAATTAGTGGAGGGACCTATGATCACGAGTTCGCAGCCTTCCAGAAGAGAAAAGGTATTTTCGTAAGACTTTTTTTTTTTGAATACTGTATTTTCGTAAGACTTGTCTTTCAAGTATTTTGACAAAGAAATATATATATATATATATATATTGATAATTAAGGAATTCTTATTTAGAGCTCTCTGCTTAATAATTTTCATTAATTAAGGTTTAGGTGTTTACCTAGACTGTATACATATGATGACAACTTGACTAGAGGGCTCCCATGAATTAAGTCTTCATTTTATTTTTTATTACAAGTACTCTACACAATTCTAAAACTTGTCAAACCAATAACCTTTTTTGTGTGTGACGACTCTTTCCCCCCTTTTTTTTTGTACTTTTCTAAACAAGAATCTCAAAATTCAAAATTATGTGGACTAAGTTGATAAATTTTACCATATTTTGATATTATTTCATTATTTATTTTTTCTTTTTCGAAATGATATATTATATCATTCATATGACTTCACTAAATCCATAATAATCAGATCAAATTAAATAATTATTTTGTTTGGAGTGTGGAACTCAAGGCTTTGAAGTTAAATGTCCTTTCGAATAAATTATAAATCTTGATTTAATTCATGGAATATTAATTGCACACTTTCTTGTATTTGTCTTGTCTAAATATTATGATTCGCTTGTGCAAGCCAATAGTTAATTTGATGTAGTATTGTAGAGCTACTACTACCCCAAAAGCATCACGATTCACGTAACATGTACAAATCAAGTCTTATTGAAAGTTGTAATCTAAGTAATTTCATTGGAACATAAATAAATAATTTGTTATATATTAGAAACATGCAGGTTTTGTTTTTGCTGGTCATTATTGATGTACTTGTTCTATCCACAATGACATAATTATTATGAAACAAATTAAAGAATATTAATTATACAATGTTATCCCAATTCTGACGTGCATGCATCAATAAAGATGCTCGGAGCATTATATAGGATGTTTTGGCACATTTAAGAAGTAAGTTAGGCTGTTATTAGGCTATGCCTCTCCATATTTTCTATATATATATATATATATATATAGTTGGAAATAAAAGGATCTACTTGCACAATTTCTTACGTACTCATTTTTTTTTAGCGCAACTGGCAAATGATGGATTTTGCGGATAGTTCTTTAGTTTTTTGCGTACTTGTTTGGTTGATGATATTTTTTAAACTATTTTATATCTTTCCTTTAAATGATTATTATACTTCAGACCAAAAATAGTCGAGATTATTATCATCTAAGGAACGAATGACACATAAGGTGATATGGCTTAGTGTCTAGTTTTTTTTTTTTCCCTTGAAAAATACTAAAAAAAATTTACCCTCTAAATAAATTTTTACCAGTAAGATATTCAATACTTGAGGAATATTCCAAAAGGCATTAAATTAACCATCTAACTTAGAGAAAATTTTAAGTTAACCGATAGATAAGCCACAAAATCATAATCCTGAGGTACTAGAAACAACAACACAAACGCTAGTTCTGTAAAAATATTCTAAAAAGCCGGGAGGTCAAATGATTTGACCTCACTGACCCTGCACTGCACTGCACTAGTTGCTACCAACACAATCAGCTACCTGCTACATCAGCGCCTAGTACGCTTCTTGCTACTAGCGGTCGCCTTTGATGAACTAGGAGGTGCCTTCCTTTTCACAGCAGACTTTACCTTAGCATCATCATTTTCCTTGGCCTTTGAAGAAGCAACAGCAGATTTCGGACCACTACTAGCATTTGATTTGCCAGAACCCCTTGTAGTAGCTCTGCCCTTTGGAGTTTCTACCTTGGACTTCCCTGCTCCTCCTTTAGATTTGGCAGGAGTTTTTTCGTCCTCCTCCTTGGACTTCCCGGCACCTCCTTTCGCAGGAACATCACTTGATTTGGCACTTTTAGGGGTGGTATTGTTGTCTTTGCTCTTGCCAGCAGCCTTGATAAGCTCTTTGGATTTCCCAGATTCAGCTTTACTATCATCTTTGGATTTCTGAGCAGTTTTTGAACCCTTGGACTTGCTAGATGAAGCTCCTTTTCCAGCCTTTGCTTTGATCTTCTTCAGAGGCCTGATTGCAATCACAATACATATCGTCAGGAAGAGTCATTGAAGATTAAAGGCATAAAGGGAGAAGCTATACCCTAGACAAATAAAACATGATAGAATTCCTGAACCAAATCACTTTAACGACTTTAAAATAAATGCTTACAGTTCCGATGAAGATTCTGGCATTGCATCGGCAGCTTCTTCCTGCTAGGAGTACACAAATCCGAGGAAGTTAGCTAGAAGTACGAAAATCAGCTAACAATATTAAGCTAGATGTACACAAAACAGTTAATCACTCACCTCTTCTGCTTCAGAGGCATCTGTATCGAATTCCCATTTTTGCCTTTTAAGATTTAAGATCTCTTCCTCACCGTCAGTGTATGTAACCTGTAAGAAAAGACATTGATGCAGTTCAGCCCTACTTCTGTAATAATTAAGTAGCATTAACCTATCTATATTCAGCAAAGAAATTTAAATTCAAGCATTCGACATTGTTGGACAAGTATTTGTGATAAAGCACAGAAAAGAAACTGTGATCCACTGTAATTTTATAACTCACCCTGTGCTTCTTCTTCACAGAATCATATGAAGCAATGGTCCCACTATAATACCTGAAAATGGAACATGGTAACACATGAACATTGAAGAAAGGAAAAAAGAGCCCAATTTTAATTCAACCAAAACTGGATATGAAAGTTTTTAACCAGTCCACAGGAAGTTAAAGAATCTGACAAGGGGGACAATGTTTCTAATAAGGCCAGCACTTACTTCTTGTCATGTGGCCACCAGACCTTAACCTTTGAACCCACTATATTGTCACCACCATCCTGAAACAGCAGCAGTTACATAAAAGAAGAAGTTATTTAGAAGGTGCTAGCAGACCCAAAAACAGATTGCTTGCACCAAGCTGAAACAAAAAATCTATGTTATATGAAGACGTTTTAAGGCCCATTCCAGTTCGTGTGCATGCAAAGAAAGGAAAAAAAAAAAAAAAAGAAGAATCATCCATGCATGAATGCATACTTCATCAGAAACAGAAACACGCTTTCTCTTAGAATTTGTCTTCGATGTCTCTTCTAGGTGTTGCTTTTCTTTGGCTGACTTAACAGAGGGCTTGGGTGTAGACACCACTTCCTAGAAAGACCAAAACAAATCAATTAGTATTTAAAATTTTTAGAAGGATCAGATGAAAATTGAATTAAGCTAATAAACTGGCACAAACAGGCCAGCCCAATCACCACCACAAGTCCATATGGATGTACCTTATCTTCCTCAGCCCCATCTTTTTCAAGATTTGATCCATCTTCATTATCATCTGACTTCTTAGCTGACTGGTTCAATGACTTTGCTTTTCCATCACTTGGATTCTCGCTCTCTGTTTTGGAAGCATCAATCATAACAGGAGATCCATCGGACTTAGAAGTTTCTTGAGACAGCTTCACAGAATTATCTTTAGTAGATGGTGTGGCCTCTTCATTCAAGTTGTCTTTCTTTTTTCCTGGAGTTTGTTTTTTGGGAGCATTAGATCTCTTTTGAGATCTAGTTCCCTTTCTGCGAGGTGCCTTTCTCATTGAACTTTTTTTGATCTTTCCTTCTGCGTCAATAGTTTCTTCAGTCTGGTTTGGAGAACTAACGTCAGCAGAAGCTGGAGCCTCTTTATCCAAGTTATCTTTCTTGTTGGCTTCATTGTCCTTCTTTCCATCACCTTCTTTCTTGGAAGCATCAGATAACATTTGAGACCCATCTTCAATGGAAGTGCTGCTATGAGCTTTTGTCACTGAATCTTTTTGAGCATTATCTAAGTCCATGTTTTCTTCAGATTGCTTCTCAGCATTATCTTCGGTAGATGGTGCGTCCGCTTCATTCAAGTTCCCTTTCTTTTTAGCTTCAGTTTCCTTTTTGGAAACATTAGATCTCTTTCGAGATCTACTTCCCTTCCTGCGAGATGCCTTTTTCACCGAACCTTTTTTGGTCTTTGCTTCTGCGTCACTACTTTCTTCAGATAGCTTAGGAGAACTAACTTCAGTAGACAGTGCAGCCTCTTTACTCAAGGTATCTTTCTTTTTGGCACCAATGCCCTTCTTTGCATGACTTTCCTTTTTCGCAAAATCAGACAATAACTGATCCACATCTTCAATGGAAGTGTCCATAGTCGCTGAGCCTTTTTGGTCTTTTGTTTCTGAGCCGCTAGTTTCTTTAGATGGCTTCACAGAACTATCTTCATTCAAAGGCTCTTTTGACCGACCCTTGCAGACAAACGACACTATTTTCACAGACACCTTTTTGGGTTTACCTTCTAAGTTGCCCATCTCTTCAGATGGCTTTGCAGAATTCTCTTTATTTTCTGCAAGTCCACTCTTCTCTGCATGACTTTCATCAAGGTTACCCTTTCCTAGTTCACTTATCTGTTTCATATCTTCAGTCATCTTAGCTGAACTGGGCACACCCTTGTTCTCTCTGTCATCTACTTTTTCAGTAGAACCAGCTTCTACGTCTGTCTTCTTATCCACCTCAGCTTCAGCCTCAACTACTTTCTCGCTGCTTATATTAGACTCTGGCAGCTCTTGCTTCTTAGGAGAGCCCAAGGAATCTTCTTGTCCAGTCTCAGCCACACCACTCATAACAGCTGACTTTGGGGATTTATCACTGCTAGGATCCACTTTATCAGTAGTACCTGCTTCCAGGTCTGACTTTTTATCCTCCTGGTACAAACAAAAGGATCTCTAAGTATCCAACATATGATTTTCACCCTTCTGGAATACAATGAGAAAGGATGACAATAGCAGTCATGGAGTGCCATGTGTGTAAAGAATACGCTTAAAAACAACTATAATAGCAAACCATATATTTAAGTGGGAAAATGAACTATTGAACAGAGAACATGCCTGAGCTGTATCTTCAGGCACTTCATCATGGACGGTTTCATCAACCTGCATCAATTCAGCATAATAGTCCAGAGTTATTGAATAATATAGTTTGGTATGTTGATGAGAACCACACCCATTTGATATGCATAAAACTAAAAGCTTCTAATTCAACTGTGTTTGTACAAATAATCTTATTTGGGTTAGTAAGCCCAAGTTCGACCAGGAAACCAGCGTGTGCACAGTTTTTCCAATCAACAGTGATCCGATAGCAACAGATCTGAAATTTCACGAGAAAGAGCCTACAGATTACAGCATATTGTTCAGATATATAGTAGGAGCTTACCACATTTTCTGTGGCAGCATTAACATCATTTTGCTCATCTAGACCAGATTCTTCTCCTACAGGAGGAAACACCATATTGAAATCATCTAATTTGATCTCGCCTTGAAGCAGTAATGGTTTAAGCTTGTCAGATGCAGATTTCAGAACTCTCTCTCCCAATTTTCGCGCAACAGGAAGCACATCCTTAAAGTATGAGAGGCAGTCAGCAAACTTGTAAATGTATGAAGAGAAAAGAAATGGGAGATGATTAGTTGGAGGAGACTGACCTCACTGTTTTTCTTCATTGTACCTATGAGTAGAGACACCAGATCTAAGGAAATATCTTCGCTTTCTTCTAACACAAGGGTCATAATTGTCTCCATCGAGTGAAAGACATTCTCTGAATGATAATCCCTGAAAAAAATGAAAGGAAAAAAATCATTGCAGAAACAATTTAACATAACCTACATTTCAACTAATCGAAGGAAACCTTTATTGCGAGCTAATATGAAAATTTAAGAAAACGACAACACTGTATCAGCAAAACTCAAAGCAAGTGCATAATCACTACTATCAGTATGGCGCCCATACCTAATAGACTTCAGGAAATGGTCGAACATCTCAACAATCAGCGCGTCCAATTCCAGATCCAGCATCACGACACAAGACCTGACCTTGGCAACTGTTTCTAAGATTGAGGTCCTCTTTGCATATGACCGACTAGATATGTCAGATATATTCTCAAAAGATGAAACGATAAGCTGGAAAATTTCCTGCAAAAAGGAGGTTGGACATTATAAGCTGGTGGCACTAAAACTCTACTATTAATACATTCTCTAAATGGTAAAATTTGACAAACCTTCATCTGCTCATCCTCATACGGAGCATCAGGAGCAGTTATTCTTGTTATCTCGCTGATGCAAGAAGCAACGGCAGCTTTCACATCATTGTCTGAATGCTTAAGGAGTTCTTCAGCCACCAATGACTTCAGTGCTGGGTAAAGCGCCTTTAACATGTCCTCTGATGGTGATTGATCGACCTTTGCAAGAAAACTCTCAACTTGCTGCATTCACCCACACACAAGAAATAAATTACGAGACATGTAACTAATTGAACAGGTTCACAATTATGGATTTATGGTAGCCATGTTAGAATTGGAAGACAGGCAGACGATCAATTTTTTGACCATTCAACAGAAACAAACTGAATTTCGGCTATCAAATATATTAGGCAGAAAAGGCAGTCATCCTTCAATAAGAAAAATAAAAGTTCTCCCTACTGCGCAATGAGAAAACAAAAATGCTGACATAGGTTCAGGTGCCCACAAAAACTTGATTAGCCTTGTGTTAAAGAAAAAGAGAGGTATATCTGATGCAGCAGAGGTGTTGCATCCAAAAACATAATGTTCTATCGCTCTCTAGCAAGTATGGAATCCTTATTTTTCTTTGAATCTCTACACAACACAGGAAAAACACCAATTCTTCCCCACACACATCTTGTCTTTCAACGTCACTTCTAAATACAAAAATGAATGCACAGAAAAATAACCTATTTTCACTTAATATAATCTTTTGTCTTTCAACGTCACTTCTAAATACAAAAATGAATGCACAGAAAAATAACCTATTTTCACTTAATATATCTATTACTTCCAAAGATATCCATCATCACACGAATTTAACGTACAACAAAGAATCAAACTGCACTAAACGAAAGAAATACATGCAAACTACGTGCACATAGGAAACATTGTATATAGAAACACCGAGATATCCTAGTGATACCGACTATAAAACCCTAACTAGCTATCTTTTCTCTCCCTTGCTTCTCTTTTCAACCCTAAACAGTAAATATACACCATAATAAGCTGATTTCATACAATTACGTGAGACACGACACAAAAACACAGCATCAAAACCCTAAATTCATAATTCCCATCTCCAGGTACAAATAAAACACCACCCGACAAACAATTCACTGACTTAAAAATCAAACCTTTTTTATCAGTCGGTGAATAACCATTACAAAAAGACCAAATTATGTGTAAAAAAAATTAAGGGATTTGAAGCTACTTACGTCTAGAAGAGGGAGCAGCTCCTCGATCGATTTGGGAGGGTCTTCGAGCCTTCTCCCTGATTCCAAAAGCTGTATCTGCAGCTCCTCGTTAGAAGAAGCCATGGTTTCGCAATCCGAATTCCACTCTGTTTGTTTGTAAACAGAGGATGGGTTGATGATGATGGGGGGAAACAAAAGGCGGGGAGAGAAATGTTAGGGTTTTTGTTTTGATTTTTTGGGAGGGAGAAATCAGAGAGAGAGAGAGTTAGAGAGAGACTATATAATATTGAAAACAATTTTTTTTTATTTTTTTTTCATTTTGAGGCCTCGCATTTATATCTTTTTTTATGAATTCGAGTTTAATCTCTACTCTCGGATCCGCCGTTGGATTTTTATATTCTTGTGGGACTACAGCTTCACAGCCGTTAGATTACGGGGAGTCATAGTTTTGTGTTTGCAAGGAGTCTGTAGTAATTTCTTGAGAATCTATATGATATGCAATTTTTTTATTTTTGGAATAAATAATACTTTAGGAAGTTTTTCAAAATTAAACAATTTTGGTTGTTATTCTCAGGGAAAAGAAGAAAATAATTGCTAGATATCTTTTTTAAAAAGAAAAAAAATAAAAAATTTAGGTAGTCAAATATTTCAAGTTGTCAAGAGTCTTACTGTCCAAAATTAATTTTTAGATTGATTCATAAAATATGTATCTATAAAATATGTATCTGCACAATTTATTTATTTATTTATTTTTAGTTTATCTTGTCTGAACAATTTTTTATCTAAATACATATCTTTATAAATATCTAAATGTAAAAAAGGATAATTATTATAAAATGGTGGAGTATATTCGACTCGCCAATCATAATATATTTTATTTATTTATATGAAAAATTGTTTGAAATCAATAGAGGTGCTGGACTAACATTTAAGAAAGAACAAAAGAATAAATTTACACTGAATTTAAGATGGAAGAAGTATAAATTTAGACACATCCAATATTCGAATGATCCAATTTATGCCATTACCGAACACTATCAAAATGTATATTATTTTTATCATTTTTAGTACATACATGTCTTTTAAGGATGCTCTAGACATAAAACGAACAAGTTCGGAAATTCTCTACTCTTAGAAATACTAAAAATTAGCCGACTTTTTTAGGAAAATAAAACACAATGAGCTGAAAAACACAAATCTCTTAATTAGAAAAGAACAGGAAGAACAATGGCAGTGACAAAGATCGTTCTGTGGTAGAACAAAAATATCCAAAGTTGACAAGAATAAACTAAAAAAGAAAAATGTATCTAAAATGCTGGAAACCACCACCACTACTACTAATGGAATCAATCAGCTCTTGGACGCTTCTTGCCACTCTTGGTCACACTTGCCTTGGCCTTTGATGAACCGCCCTGCGATTGCAACTTCACCGCCTTTGGCGGTGGTAGATCGTCGGAGCTTTCAGAAGCATGGTCGCTTTTATTGGCCTTTGAACCTCCTTTTGTTGCACTCTTATTACCCTTGGTGGTATTGGAAGAAGCCTTATTAGGTGTTGTTGTCTCTACCGCCTTGGACTTCCCAGAGCTCGACTTCTGTTTCTCAGAATCATCCTTCTTTGACTTGCTGCCACTTTTGGGGGTAATACAGTCTTTGCCCTTGTCAACGTCGTCTGCTATTGATTTAGTACAGGCTTTAGATTTCCCAGACTCAGCTTTACTAACATCAGCGGATTTTGAACCTTTTGCCTTGCTGGATGAAGCTCCACCCCCACCAGTCCTAAAAATTATTATTAAGATAGAAAAATGGGGTTTAGCAATCAGCAATGATATGAAGATCGAACATTGAAGCCAAAATAAGAGGCAACTCACTTTTTAGCCTTACACGAAGAGCCGGAAGTTGCTTTAAATTTCTTCTTTAGCGGCCTGATTATAAATAAGTGCAATACTAACATATTAGGCAAGGGCCAATGAAGATTAAAAGCAAGAGGAATAATGGGGCAAGCTAAGAAGAGAAGAATAAGCAAAAACCGAATTTGACACTTACAGTTCAGATGAAGATTCTGGATTTGGTTCATCAGCGGTTTCCTCCTGCTAGAAGTAAACAAAACCGAAAACAAGTTAGCTAAATGGACATAAATAAGATGACAAACTTTTGCAAGACGTACACAGAACATGTAACCATTCACCTCTTCTGCTTCAGAGTCTTCTGTAATGAATTCCCATTTCTCGGTTGCAAGATTTAAAACCTCTACCTCGCCATCAGCATATTTAACCTATAAGTAAAGGCACATATACACATGAGCCCTATTTTTGTAATCCTCGAGCAGCTTTAATCCATCCATTCATATTTTGAACATTGTTGGACAAGAATTAGTGATATTCCTCACTTCTTTCTCAGTCAAAACCAACACATAAAATAGACAGTAATCCGTATTTCTATAACTCACCCTGTGCCTCTTCTTCTTAGAATCATATGAAGCAATGATCCCATCATAATACCTGAAAAATGGATTACAGAACAATGAACAAAGATAAAAATAGCTCAATTATAATTCAACTACACAAACTGGATATGAAAGCTTTTATAAAGACTGATGATGGAGAGGACAATGTTACTAATCAGGCAGGTACTTACGTCTTATCCAACGGCCACCAGACCTTAATTTTTGAACCCACCAGATTATTATCTTTGCTGGATGTCTGAAACAGCAGTTGCAAAAAAGAAAATGATTAAGAAGTTTGAAAAGCAGATTGTTAGCAGTACATCGACACAGAAAATTTATATTATATAAAGAAATTTCAAGATAGTTCATTACAATTTGTCAGCATGCAAGGAAAAGAAGACAAGAAACAATATATACCCTTTTATCCTAAAAAAAACATCCATGAGAGAGGATGCTATGTTTCATAACTCACCAAAAACAGGCACATCCAAAAAGAAAAGAAACTACCAGAGGGGCAAACATATCACACACAAGACAGTTGCAAATTTGGAATTAAGAAAAAGTATCAGCATTACGATGCATTGGAAGCAACCAGCAAGATATAAATTCCTTTTTTACAAAGAAGACTACATACTTTATCAGCACTCGCTGAACGCTTTCTCTTGAAATTCGTCTTGGGCGTCTTCTCTGGGTGTTGCTTTTCTCGGGCTGACTTCACAGAGGGCTTGGGCGAAGACACCACTTCCTAGACAAATGAAAACAAAATCAATTGTCAAATAGTATTTAATTTTGAAAATTGTCAAAGAAATAAATAGAATCTGACACAAACAGGACAGCTCGATGACCATCATAAGTCAATCCTTGCATACCATATTTTCCTCAGCTTCTGAAGCTGTTTCTTCGTCTTTTTCAGAAAGAACATCTCCTCTCGACTGCCTACTTTTATCTTCCAGTGGATTTGATCCATCTCCGTTATCATCCAACTTCTTACCGGAACCTTTCAATGATTTTGCCTCTTTATCACTTATATCCCCGCTCCCTGTTTTGGAATCATCATGCATAATAGGAGATTCAGCAGGTTCTTTATTCACAGACCCTTTCTGAGTATGTCCATCTATGCCCGTATCTTCTTCAGAAAGATTTGCAGAGTCATCTTCAGCAAATCCTGTAGCCTCTTCATTCTTTTTTATTGCACCTCCTTTTCTGGAAGCACTAGATATCTTTCGGGATCTACTTCCTTTTCTGCGGGATGCCTTTTTCACTGAGCCTTTTGTGGCCTTTACTTCTGCATCACTTGTTTCTTCAGTTTTCTTTGGAGAACTAACTTCAGTAGAAGGTGCACCTTTCTTTTTGGCATCAGTGTCCTGCTTTGCATGGCTTTCTCTTTTTGAAGTATCAGATAATATTTGAGACCCATCTTCAATGGAAGTGCTGCTATTAGCTTTTGTCACTGGACCTTGTTGGGTCTTTGCTGCTGAGTCGCTAGTTTCTTTTGATGACTTTGCAGCACCATCTTCAGTAGACGGTGCAGCCTCTTTGTTCACGTTGTCTTTCATTTTGTCTTGAACACCCTTTTTAACACGGGTCTCTCTTTTGGAAGTCCCAGATGGAATTCGTTTATCATCATCATTCGAACTATTGGTAGGTGTTATTTTGACTGGACCTTTTAGAGTCTTCATTTCTGAGTCACTAGTCTCTTGAGGTACCTTTGCAGAACTGTCTTCGGTAGACGGTGCGGCCTCTCTCGTTTCTGCATGCTCAGCCTTCTTGGTATGGTTGTTTTCAGGAAGATTACCCGAGGATGGTGAAACAATACTAGCCGATTCATCCTCTCCTGCTTCAGGTGGCAGAAGAAGATCACTCTCTTTCTCATTTTCTGTCACCTGACCTGAACTAGGAAGATCTTTGCTCTCTCTTTTATCATCCAGTGACCTCTTTGCTTCCTTCTCCACATCCTCTTTGGGACCATGAGAAGGTCCTGTTATCTTAATAGATACAGCTGTTTTCTTGCCTTGGTTATTGGATTTGGTGGATTTATCAGGGCCAGCATCTACTTTCTCAGTAGAATCTGCTTCTGGATCCGTCTTATCATGCACCTTAGTTTCAACATCAACTACTTTCTCACTGGTTAAATGATCAAGTTCACTTGGGCCAGCACCAGTTTTAGACTCTGGAGACTCCAGCCTCTTGGGAGAGCCTGATTCTGCCAAGGAATCTGCTTCTCCAGTCTGTGCAGCGCCATTAACAATCGGCTTCAGGGATTTATCACTGCCAGGATCAAGGTTTTCAATAGCTCCTGCTTCTACGTCTGTCTTTTCATCCACCTGACAGTAACAGAAGGATATATATATTAGACATCTATCTATCATAAGTTTCAACTACAGAAATACAATGAGAGAACATGAAGATGATAGCAGTCATGGGAGGATGAAGTAGATGCACAAAAGCCAATCAAGATGACATAAAAAAATATATTTATGTGGAAAAATAGACTACAGAACGAGAAACATGCCTGAGCTGCATCATCAGGTTCTCCTTCGTCGTTGGTTTCATCAACCTGTATCAAATCAGCATAACCTTTGTGAGAAATCAAGAGTTATGGAGCACTAGCAAAATTAAACACTATTATACAGCTAAAATGTGTGCATTATACAAATATTAAGTAGGAGCTTACCACATTTTCTGTGGCAGAAGGAGTACCATTCTGCTCATCTGGACCAGATTCTTTACATAGAGCAGTAACTAACTCATTGAAATCATCTAATGAGATGCTGGAAGACTTAACAGCTTGCAGCAAGCATTCTTTCACCTTGTCAGATGCACTTCTCAGAACTTTCTCTCCCAACTTTTGAGCAGCAGGAAGAACGTCCTGAAAGTATGACGAGCCATCAGCAAAAATCGTAAAATTTGAGAAAAATGAAAGGGAGAATGACATCTTAGAAAATGACCGACCTCACTGTTCTTCTTCATTGTACTTAAGATTGGAGACAACAGATCTAAAGAGATATCTTCACTTTCTTCTAAAACAAGGGCCATTATTGTCTCCATCGCTTGAACTAAGTTCTTTGGGTGATCATCCCTGAAAATTTGAAGGAAAATAATCATTGCAGAACATTTCCACATATCCAAAATTGTCTACATTTCAACTTATTAAAGTACATCTTTATTACTAATAATATGACAACATGCTGACGAAACATCAGACTCAAAGAAAATGCAAAATGACAACTAGCAGTAAGGGGGCTCATACCTGATCGACTTCAGGAAGTGCTGGAACATTTCAACAAGTAAGGAATCCAATTCTAGATCCAGCATTACGACACAAGACCTAACCTTGGCAACAGTTTCTAAGATTGCGGTCCTCTTTGCAAATGACCGACTAGACATGTCAGATATATTCTCAAAAGATGACACAATAAGCTGGAAAATTTCCTGCAAAAAGAAAGTTTGAAATCATAAACTAGTGGCATTTAAAACTGTACTGGCAAAAACAGTCTCCAAATGATAAAACCTGACAAACCTTCATCTGATCGTCGTCATATGGAGCATCAGGAGCAGTTATTCTTGTTATCTCGCTGATACAAGAAGCAACGGCAACTTTCACATCATCGTCAGAGTGCTTGAAAAGTTGGTCCGCGACCAATGCTTTCAGTGATGGGGAAAGTGCATTTCGCATATTTTGAGACGGTGATTGTTCGACCTTTGATAGATAACTCTCGACTTGCTGCACCACCCATACACAGGATTATAAATATGACGAGACGTTTCATTAATTAAACAGATGCACAACTAATAGATAGTAGCCATGTTAAACATTGAGATACAGGAAAGCATATTTTGACCATAAACATAAACAAATTAAAGAAACATAGGATGGTTATCACAGGTCGGAAGCCATAATTTTTTTACCCCTGAAAAAAAAACCAGAATCCAATATTGGAGGCAATATGAACAAGTAGTTTTCAGAGAAAATATGAATCTCAGTTCTTCAAATATACCAGGATACGCTGAATTCTATCACTTTCTATAAGAGAAGAAATTCAACGCAACTTACGTGCATGTATTAAACATTGTACATAGAAATTTAAAGATATCCTAGCAACATCAAATTCGAATCCCTATTAAACTATCTTCTTTGCTTATTTTTCTCAAGCGTAAACTGTAAAGAAACATCATTATCTCAACATTAAAAGACCAGAATGAATGCTTAACCACGCATAGCTCACTGCAAACACAACTTCACACTATGAGATGCAGCGAAATAACTCAAAACATTAAAACACAACTCACTCGATACATACTTAATCCAATCATGATTTCACGCAATTATATGAGACGCCACAGAAGAACAAAATATCAAAACGCTAAAATCCTAGTACAGATAAATATCGTACGAACGTCATTAAAAAAAAAAAAACTCACAATTCAGAGGCTACAAGTGAGTAAATCAATCACAAACCTAAGAACGTCATTAAAAAAACTCAAATTTAGTAAAAGGGGTAGCTTACATTCAAAAGCAGGATGAGGTCATCAATGGAAGTAGGTGGGTTCTCGAGCTTATTGCCAGCTTCCCTAAGCTGATTCTCGAGCTCGTTCTCAGATATCACCATCTCTTACTCTCCTCTATCTGTCTATCTGCTTTGTTGTGTTACCTCACTCACTCTCTACACAAAAACAAAGTCTGGGCGTACTAGATAGATCTTTCAGAGTCACTTGATCTCAAGCCATTAAAGCCCCCTTGAAAAACACCACAAATTCGAGATACAGAGCAGGGTGATTGTGACAAAAGGCGAATTTTACAGAGAGAAAGAAAGTTAGGGTTTTTTTTAATTTTAATTTTAATTTTGGCGAAAGAGATAATTTTTTAGAAGCGAGAAAGAAGAAAACAGAATTTTCTTTTATATAATAATAAAATTCTAAATAAAAAAGAAGTCTTTGAGCATTGAAAATAAAAATATTTTGTTTTTCTTTTGGCCTCTATTTATATAGGAGAGGTCCAGCAAAAGGGTTTTTGAGGTTTGTATTTTTCTCACTGTTTTATGAATTAGATCCACAACTCTCAGCCGTTGGATCTTATTTTATTTATTTGGACAGAGATTATTTTAAGGATTAATACATATTGTTTTTGGAAATTTAAAATGCCTATGGAAATTTTTCAAATTTTCATTGGATGTATCATGCATGTACATTTCTTTGAGGTGTGGTTGTGGTCAATGGTCATTAGATGTATATATGCATAGGCCATATATAATTTACATTTACCTTATAATAGAGATTTGAAACCTTTCATTAGTTATCTTGATTTGATAGCTAATAGTTGTAATAGTTTAGATTGATTTGGAGATGATTATTCTGAGGATCAATTATATTTGTTAATGCATTTTGTTTTTGGAATAGTTTTTTCTCAATGCTTTAAGGGGGGAGTTTTTTTCAAAATTGTCATTAGATATGAACTTGCAAAGTTTACATACACGGTATACCTTATAAAAGATATTTGAAACCTTTCATTTTTTATTTTTTTTTTATGGTCAATTACTCAATTTGAAACCTTACATAAGTTTATCTTAATTTAGAGTCTTTTGATTCTTCTCTTACAAACAAACAAAAAAAAAAAGTTGCCATTGTTCTCTACATATCAATTGAGAATTATTACATCCATTGCATTTGCACCAAGAGGCAAGATCAATTAATACCATTGATAGAAATTTGAAACTAAATTTTATACAATTTATTTAAGGAAAACACATACTAATTAAATTGGTGTTAGGATCGAGGAGGCACATACAATTATTATTATAAGATAGTTGTAAATTTTATAAAAATTAAGTATTATGTGGTTTGAATTTTTAGATTTTTCGAAATTTGATCTAGTCATTATTATTGTCTAGACAAATAAATTTTTGAAGAATTTAAAAAGATAAAACATCATTTATTTAAAGAAGAGGAAATATTTTATAGACAATAAAAATTATTCAATCGAAAATTTTATTATCAAATCAAAATTTTACATATAATTTTTTGATTTGGCATATTTTTTCTAATTATCATTTAAAAATTATTCATCATCAAATAATAATACACAATATTTATTTCCAACTTACTAATTAAAATATTATCTTATTTTATAGACAATAAGGTTAATGTAGTCTAATCTAATTGTTTCATTACATATTTTATTGTCAAATCAATATTTGACATGTGAATTATCATTAGCAAATTAAAATTTGGAATATTAATCTTTTCCTATTTTATTATTTAAAGATTGATCCCAGCTAAATTATGTTACATAGGTAATAAAAAAAAATTTATGTTACACAGTATTTTTTTTCAAACTTTAATATCATTATGTCAAACTATGAGTGAATGTATGTTGAGTCACCGCATGACGTGTATGCCACGTGGATGTGATTGGGACGATTTAACGGAATTTTGATGACACGTCAATAATTTTTTGATAATAAATACGAATTTGTTAGAAATTTAACGGATCATGTTCTCACTCGATAAGAAAAACTCACGAGATATCAACTGATTAGCTAAAGTAAATTTGAATTAAAAAAAAGAAAAAAAACAATTATCTTACTTAGCAACATTAATACATGACCACCTCCAATAAAAGACATCAAACTCCCAACCAACTCATACACAAAGCTTCACGTCCGCTAATGTCAAAGATATGGTTTCTCCGAGTGGCTCAGTGCTAGTTTCTAAATTAATCAATTTACGAGCAATATTTAGGAATAGGGGTAGGCAGGCACTAGCTGGTAATGGTATATATGTAAACTAGAGTAGTACTACTACTAGTATAGTACAGTTTTCTCAAACATGCTATAGGATTGTGAGGTTTTTAAGTAATATAGGAGTACTAATTACTAATAGGTTGAAATCACATTTTCATCACGTTGCGCTAAACAATTGTATAAAACTTCATCACTATTTTTATGATTATGATTGGCAATAGACTTCAACGAGAGATGCAATCGATCCTATCCATCAATTTGGATGTAAACAATCCTCTCGAAAAGTAAAATCAAAATTATAAAAGTGAGGATTGAGAAATTTGAAATTGAAAATAAGATTCCTATGAAAAGGAAAAAAAAAAAAATTCCCCTCAAGAAATTCTTGCACAACCAAAAGGGCATCACCATTGCAAACGAAACAATAGTGATGCCAACTGAGATTACTAGCTTCACATTAGTATGCATTAATAGAAAAACTACTCCGTATTCACATATCCATGAAAATTGCATACTTTGATTATATTCAAAGAAAATGTATAAACTCATTCCGATTTAAAAATCTACTTAGAGTTGTGGTAAAAGGAAAATCAAACCGAATCGAAACTATAATTATTTTTGACAGGAAATGAAAATTTCATTCATAATAGAGTGCTTACAACTTAATAATAGAGTTGGACATATCAAATATTTAACTAGATAGGTGATATAAATAGTAACAATTATGTAATGAAGTTATCTAATTGAGGACTTACATTCTTTGCGGTTATATAATACGACTACCTAACAACAAATATTTTCTCGTAACGTCAGAATATTATGATATTAAGGATCATGTATTCGACCAAATTTTTGATACCTTTGATGTTGAATAATAAACGAGATTGAAACAATTTCATGATATTCATGCCAGATCGAACTTTAAATTGCGGCACAGACTTCTTTATTCAAAAAATTTGTACCACTGGAAAAAAAGACGTAACCTCGAATTCCAAACATTATAAAAATGAATCGTTTGCCTCAAATGAAGAATATATCTACATTAAAGTCCGACTAAATTGAAGGATGGAAAATGAGCATTATAACACCCTTGAACAACCAACACTTTGATTTTTTTTTTTTAACAATATGATTCTTCAAAAGACATAATATGATATGAAATAGTAATTAATTAGGCATAATGTGAGTATTTTTCTTGAAAATCACACTTTGGACTCAAAGTCCACGTTTAAAATATCCAACAGAAAACTCCACGTCACCAAAAATCGACGTGTTCGTACCTTATTGGGCAATTAAGTGTCATCGTGATAGACACAGAGTTCTCTTCTTCCTTTGATCTCCGTCTGAAACACAATGCAGAACTATTAATTAAACTCCAAACACAGACTTTGCAAAAAGCCGAAAAATCTACGACGCCATATTCCATTCATCGTCGTCGTGAGATCTGGATAGTAAAATTTCCGATCGAGCAGTGGCGAGGCCTCAAGGTCTGACTCGTCGAAAGCATTCGTCTTCTCCATCTTTAACTCCGACGAGAATCGTCCCCAGAGATTCCTCTAGAGCTTCGGATTCACCGTTTTGGTTAAGTAATTGGTTCATTTCATTTCTCTTCATCATGTCGTCGGGATTCTTCGGCATCGCTATTTACGTCTTCCTCTTCATGGGCGGAGGTTTCGATTTCAACGCTTTCAGTTCCTCTCCGAAAACTGCCTCCGCCGCTTCCTCCGAACTATCTGTCCAGGTCAGAATATTTACATTTCCTGTCATTGTTTCTGAAATTAGTTTGTGCATTTTGTAGATGCTGATTTCTTTGTGATCAAACAGGTTACCTATGGGAGTGTGCTTAAACTGATGCACGAGAAGACGAAGTTCAGGCTGCATTCGCACGACGTGCCGTATGGCTCTGGCAGCGGGCAACAATCGGTTACTGGATATCCTAATGTTGATGATGCCAATAGTTATTGGGTAAACTAATGCCTCTGTTTAGCTGATATATGGTTCGATCTTCATTGATTGGAACTGCATTGCAATGTGCCTAGTAACGTTGTGAAAATTGATTTTGTTTTCGTAGTCACATGTCGTGAAAATCGATGTATATGGTGGCTGGAATTTGATTAAGTTGTGAAAATGCGGCTGCTTTTGATGTGTTCATGTCTTTGTAATGCATTTCTGATTGGTTTTCTTTGCAGATTGTGCGGCCTACAGTTGATTCATCTGAAAAGCAAGGGGACCCGATCAAAAGCGGCTCACTTATCCGATTGCAACACATGAAAACAAGAAAATGGTTGCACAGTCACTTGCATGCTTCTCCTATATCTGGCAATTTAGAGGTTAGTCTATATTGTTTCTTTCTTATTCCATGAACGATCTCTTTAGAACCTGCTTTTAAGTAACGATGTTAGTGTACAGTTCTCATTTATTTTGGCCAGCAATTGCAATAGACGTTGATTAATTCATTAGAAGTTACCGGAAACTCCAGATCAGTTGTTAGTCAGCATCAATAGATTTGCTAGTGGAAGTAATGCTTATCTAGTTGCCTGAAAATATTGAATACTCATATAATTAAATTGTTCTATCTATGTATTTAGTAGCTCGAAATCTGGTAAATGTTACATCCACATATTTCACTGATGCAAACTCTATTGCTCTCATATATCCAGGTTAGCTGCTTTGGAGGTGAACAAGAGTCCGATACAGGAGATTACTGGAGGTAATTAAAACTCATGTCAACTTCATACATTGCATATTTCTCGTCTCTTATTAGACTGTTACCTCATCATCGAGCCATTCTTTTGTTAGGCTCATGATTGAAGGAAGTGAAATAACTTGGAAGCAAGATCAAAAAATTCGGCTTCAGCATGTTGATACTGGAGGCTACCTTCACAGTCACAACAAGAAATACCAAAGAATTGCTGGTGGACAACAGGAGGTATGAAAAAAAGGAACGATATTTTACCAATTTATATGCAACATTCGAGTCGATCGTGTTTGACTCTCTTCTTCCAGCCATTCATTGTACAATTGGATTTTGCAGGTTTGTGGTGTTAAAGAGAAAAACAAAGACAACATTTGGCTTGCCGCGGAAGGTGTCTACCTCCCTGTTAGAGAAAGCAAGTAGGATATAGTCATTTTTATGAATTTCATTAGTTTGTCTAAATTTGTTTTTGGAATATTTAAACCCTGCTCTCTCGCGGAAGCTATACAGGTCAATTCTTCGTTCAAACAAAGAAAGAAAATGTAACCAGAGAACAAATATATGCATTCACTTGTTTTTCAAGGCACTCTAATCATACCTGATATAGATGTTCGACATAAGAAAGTTGTACTATAGTTACCATATGGTATGAAAGTGACACTGCTTATAATAGGGATACCCATAATGAAAATCTTTCTTATTTGCCACATCTACCCCTCGGAATTTCAAAATTTGCATGTCATGCCATTGACTGGACAGGCAAGCTCGCTCTGACAACAGTTCTGGTCCGGCGGTCCCCTTCTGCGGCATCTACCTCAACTTAAATTCATACCAAACACCAGATGATGACGTGTCTTAGATTGCATCAAAAAATTCATTACTTCAAACATCCGAAAACAGTTTCTAGTAAGATATTTTATATACACAACATTACAATGGCGATTCCTCCATAATAGTAGTTTCGCAAAAGACAAGAGTCGATCTTTATGACTTTATCTCAAAATGGTAAGCTTTTTGAAGTTGAAAGTGTGGTGAGAGACTTGAAATGTTCTGAAGGAACAAAATCTTGCGGCAAATTTGCTCTCTTTACGATCCTCTCCATGTTATCGTGCAAACTTTGTTGGACTAATCGTTTCACTGCTTTATTCTCATCGCTTATATTCATGTCGTCATCGCCCATCCATTCCTTCATCTCACTCGGATTTGTCGATGATGAAGATCCGTAAATTGGAGCAGACCCGACTACATTCCTACTATTCCCACTGAAATTCTCGGAGATTTCCTTTCCTTTATCGACACTAAAACAATCTAGGATCCTTGAAGCTCTCTTTTGTGCCAAAGGGGTACCGATTAAGGTCAATTCAAGTAACGACGATACGATTCCAGCCTCCATCATGGCTTGTCGATCTCCATATGCTTTGTGGGCCATCACCATCAGAATGTAAGATGCCTTTTCTTGGCAACTAGGTGAGTCCATCCAATTCAACACGTCGACCAAAATAGGGAAAACATCAGGCACGAAGCTAATTGATTTCCGACCTTCTGGTGTAGAGACGATATTGCTCAACAGCGAGAGGATTCTCTCACTCGATTCCATGTCGTCTCCGAGTACACTTAATAGTGACGGGATCAATTCAGTCCTCTCGAGAATGAAAGACACGTTTGGTGGGAATATGGAAAGATTGTACAGTGCACGGAGTGCATCTTGTTTTGATTGTCTGCTACAATTGGAGTCGATAAGGGTATTGGCCAGTAAATGAATTGCACCAGAAGACCCGATTATCGGTTTGTTCGCGTCTAGTGCACTCAAACCAAGGAAATTTGCTACTATTGCTTCAGAAACAGATTGATTTGGATTCTGACTTATGGGATCGTGAGATTCAATTATTTTCAGCATCTTGTGAATAGCCCCGGCTTCAACAATGGCAGCTTTGTTACTGCACAACAATAGGAAGATTAATTATCAACTCTAAACACTAATCAAATCAATGTATAGGAATTGGAAAATGACTTGTCTGAGTAAATAAACAGCATTGAAGAAAAACAGAACGAAAACGACACAACATTTTACACTGTTAAAAACAGAACCCCACATCCTGCATACTCGAATAAAACACAACTGAATAATCAAATTTCACAGGAAAATCAATAATTTCCCGAGAAAATGGCAAACACAGGAAATGACAAAGATCAAAACATTTTAATTTTTTCAAGATTAAGCAAAGCATACCCAATTACCACAATTAAAGATTCAAAATTTTCCAATGGCAATCATAAAGAAGAATTTTTTTAGACTCACACGACATTGGCAATCCCGAGATTAAGCAAAGCATAGAGAGAGGCGATGTGGGCATTTTCATTTTGGGAATCCAACATCCCGACAAGTGGAGGTATGGCTCCAAGCATAGCTAGAGTAGTTCTGGCTTTTGAATCTTCTCTAGTAAGTAACCTCAATTCACTAGCCGCTTTAGTTTTCCTCTTAATCAACAGTTCTTCACCACCGTCGTCATCGCCGCCGCATTGCAGGATTTTGACTACCCTTTTGAGCTCTTCCAAGGACTGAACTTTCTTCTTCGTCTCTGCTTCACTCTCTGCCTCTGCTATGTTCAGCAGATCCAGCAACTTATCTGCCTTGTTTTCATCGTCATTCAAAATCGCCCTCACGCTCGTTTTAGTACTAGTCCCGGCGGCAGAGACGGCGGAGGAAGAGGTGGAGGTGGAGGTGGGGTAATCTTCTTCTTCTTCGTCTGTTCTGGGTTGGTCTGTACCATCGTGGCGGTGGCGATAGCGAGAGCTGGCACCGCAACTGACGGCGTCGAAGATTATCCGACGGAAGGTAGCTCCGGAGAATGCACGTGTCCATAGCTTGGAGGTCACGTGGCGGCGGTCGAGGATAAGAGATCTGACGTCGTTTCGTTGTTGACACTCTGCCACCATTTCGATTATTCTGTTAAGTGACGGGTTTGCAACAAAAATATGTAAACTTTTTTAGGATTTAGGAAGTGTAGAAAGGAATGAGTTTAGTACTTGGGAAGTGTTTGACCATTAAACCAACCAAACACATCCTTTGCTTGGGAATGTCAAAAGTTTTCGAGAGAGACAGAGAAGTATGGTCCATACCTTTCTTTTATGCATTGGGAAATGTGTAGCATATTAAAAAAATCAAAGGGTGGAAATTAACAAAATTAAAGAATAAGGACCCGTTCATGCTATAATATTTGTAGTTTATTTCTTATAATTTGCGAAATAATAAATTTGAGGTCCCAATTATAGAAAATAGTAATCGTTGGGGACGAATCTGCTCCATTCTCCCTACACTACCCGACCTGGCCTAGTTCCACTGTTCCACGGGCTTTCAGGTCCTTTGTAATTGAGCTTATTGCAACAAGCCCAACTAACTGAACACAACATTACTGAACATTAATCAGGCCTAATGGACATGACTTTTGGACTTAGAGGATCGTATAAAAGGTTATTGAAAAACCTTAAGGACTAATATCCAGAACTATTGCAACTACGTTTGTCTGAAAATAATCGAGGCTCCCAATTCTGATTAAATCGCTCCGTGCCGCTCGCTCTCTTTCTGAAATTATCGATATCGCCGACGAGGAGGATACACACCGTCTACTAGAAAGGTTAGTCTCTGAAGCTTTATTGCTGAATTAGGGTTCTTTCTTTTCGATTGATTTTCCAACCAAAAACGAAAACAGAAAGTAGTAGATATGGTAAAGTAAATTGTTATTATACGAATGGCACCACATCCTTGTATAATCCAATTCCCATCTTCTTCTTCTTCTTCTTTGCAAAGTCAATGATCAGTATCTCTGTATATGCTCCATGATTCAATAACCTATATATCCCCTCGCGTTAATAATGAAGGAATACAGTTTTTTATTCGATATTGTGTGGTGGACTGGTGGTACAGAAATTTCATCTAGTTTAATCGATAAAAGAAGTAGCTGATGTTGGCTCAATTCTCTGAAATAGTAGTGAAAAACACTAATCATTGAAGATGAATTTTTGTTTCCTTCTAAATTCATTTGTCCTTCATTGAAATTTATTTATTCATTCGCTTTTACTTTTTTTCTTTCTCTATTCATAGATTTTGCGATTGATTTTTTCAGATGGGAAAGAACGATTTCCTGACGCCCAAAGCAATTGCAAACCGAATCAAAGCAAAAGGGCTGCAGAAGCTTCGATGGTACTGCCAGATGTGCCAAAAGCAATGTCGAGATGAGAACGGGTTCAAGTGCCATTGTATGAGCGAGAGCCACCAGCGTCAGATGCAAATCTTCGGCCAAAACCAGAATCGCATCGTCGACGGCTTCTCCCAAGAGTTTGAAGAGACGTTTTTGGACCTCATGAAGCGTAGCCACCGATTCAGCCGTATAGCTGCCACTGTCGTTTACAACGAATACATTAACGATAGGCATCATGTGCACATGAACTCTACTCAGTGGGCAACACTGACTGAGTTTGTCAAGCATTTAGGGAAAACTGGGAAATGCAAAGTTGATGAAACCCCTAAAGGGTGGTTTATCACTTACATTGATCGCGATTCGGAGACGATGTTTAAGGAGAGGTTGAAGAATAAGAGAGCTAGAGCTGATGTGGTTGAGGAAGAGAAACAGGAGAGGGAGATAAAGAAGCAGATTGAGAGAGCAGAGCAGTTTGCTGGCCCTTCTTCCATTGATGTGGAACAAGAGAATATATTGGCTAAGGAATTGAATTTGGAAGCTGGCGTTAAGGTTGGTTTCGCGCTTGGCTCGAAGAAAGAGAAGGAAAAGGAGAAAGGGGAAAGCTCTTCAAGAATGGTTTTTGATGATCAAGAAAGTGAAAAGGTTGAAAAAGTGAAATCTAGCGGGGATAGTAATAAGAATGTGAAAAGTAGCAAGTCGGCGATAGAGGAGTTGATGTTTGAAGAAGAGAGAAAGAAGGAGAAGATTAACAGAAAGGATTATTGGTTATGTGAAGGGATAGTGGTGAAGGTTATGAGCAAGGCATTGGCAGAAAAAGGTTATTATAAGCAAAAGGGTGTTGTGAAAAAGGTGATAGACAAGTATGTGGGCGAGATTGAGATGTTGGAGACTAAACACGTGTTGAGAGTTGATCAGGAAGAGTTAGAGACTGTAATTCCTCAAATTGGAGGCTTGGTGAAGATCGTGAATGGGGCGTATCGTGGGTCAAATGCTAGGTTGTTGGGTGTGAATACAGAGAAGTTTTGTGCAAAGCTGCAGATTGAGAAAGGGATCTATGATGGGAGAGTACTCAAGGCTGTTGAATATGAGGATATTTGCAAACTTTCTGTGTGAGTTTTGAGGAATTTCTAAGTTTTTTCTTTACCGTTGTTTTCGTATATCATGATGCTATGTTCTTGATATTCTGTATGAATGAAGGGAAAAAAATTTGTGTGATCTTCAGATTTACTGTTTACTGGAGTTGTGGATGTTTCTGTCGTAATCTCATTTTGTATTGGTCCTTCTTATAATATTTGATTGACAGCAAAAGTTATATGCTTGATATCAGAATTTAATAGATACAGTAGTAGTATGCAACAGAGTAGCAACCATTTTACAATGTCACATCTTCATGAATCAGACAGGTGCTAAAGCTAAAGATAACAAAGTAACAGTATTAACAAACAGAACTAATCAACTGTATTATTATATATTTATCGAGCTGTCCTAGAACTCCTTCTCATAGATTTCGCCCATTTAAAGGAAACATTCATCTCCCCATTGCTTTTATAATAGTAGTCTGTATGCTTTCTTTGGCGCAGTCTCCATTTGTTATCGACAGTATTTGCTTTTGAATCGTCTCTATCAGGTTTCCTCAAGTTACTCGGCGCGAAGCTGAGTAGAATCTCGGCAGCAGCACTTTCAAATGTAAGCTCCAATTTAGAGCTGGAGATGGAAGGACTTGAGTCGATCCCACACCTATCAGCCACATTGACGTTATGGGAACTGATTTCAGGATCAAGTTTTGCTTGGGTTGAGAAAGTATCACTTGGTTTTGGCTCGCATTTAAGAGCCATCCCTTGATCTTGCTCCACTATATTTCCAAGAGGGGTCAATATTGACGAGTCCTGGAATTACATGAGAAATAGTTTATCATTACAGTACAATTCTAGAGCATAAAAATTGAACAGTCCGGCCGATATCCACCGCCAATTGATCGAACCGGATCGATTTTACACGAGGAAATGTACGAAAAACCGAGTGTCCATTAAAATCGAACTGGTTCAATTTACCTGTCGGTTTCAGTTTGCACAACGTGAAATGGAATGTAGTCAACTTAGTCAGTTTGGGCCAAAAACACTAACCGAATTGATCCTTTTTGTGACACAAAACAGAGTTTTTAGAGTTTAGATTTGTACCTGATAGGCTATATTCTCTTTGTTGCAGCTATCACTCGTATTGTTTGAATCCGAATGGAAATTCTCAGCCATCTGAAGATCTTCTGAAGCCTTATTATAGTCTGTTGCAGTTAACCTTTGCTTCAAACAACGAGAATCCATGCCAATGGCAACTTCTGGGTTGTTGCTTCCAAAAGAAGAAATCTCATTTGCCGAGACAGCTGAATTAGCATCTACCAATCCGGAACTAATCGAGCCGTCTACAATAATCTCGGACTCCTCCTCTTGCATACAATATTCTTCTGGGAGTTTTTCAAGATCAAAATTTCTCATTTCCTTATTAGATATTCGAAACGGACCAAGCGTGAGAGCCAACAAGTCTTCCCCAATTTGTTTCTTTAGCTCTTGCATTGCTGATGTCTGAATTCCGTACAACTTGTGTAGAGCCTCAACCTATTTCAAGTCATGAAATGCACTAAATTAGCATGTATTTATGTTTTATTTATTATTAATGATAATAATATGAACTAAATTATGATAACTTGTTCTGTTTGCCTCTTAGAATTAATATTAAATTACATCTCACATAAAATACAAGGCAATCACACCTAAGTAAGTTTAGGATAACATTGGAGCATTCAGACTAATTTCGTCAACACTACTAAGTTATCACAATCCTCCAGGAAAGGAAATACTCCCTCTGTCCAAAATAGATGCAAATTTTTCAATACATTTGCATCTATTTTGGGACGGAGGTAGTATAAGTTACCTGTTCCTTGAACAATGCTTCATGTTGCATCATTGTGATTCGAATTCTATCCATGGCTCTCTTTTGAAGTTATTAATAATCCTCCTCAATATGGGTTGACCTGTAAAAGAATAAAAAATCAAATCAAAAAAGAATAAAAAATCAAAATAGTTTCTCGTTGCTAGTTAATTTTCTCAGGAACCAAACAGAAAACTCAGGATTTGGATTGATTGGATTTGGATATGGTTTGTACCTAAAAACGGGCAGTGTCAGATCTAAGCCTCATGTTGTGGAGATATTTATTTTGTACGAGAGAGACAAGGAGAGATATCTGGAGATCGATTTTAACTATCATGATGACATAGTGAGTGTGGAATAGCTTCTCTGGGATAAAGACAAGTCACCAAACGACACGTGGCGGACCTGTCGGATGCCGAATCTAAATATGGCTGTCATTTTTCATTTTTTGTCTTTTACCATGTCAGTGAAAATTATTATTATTTTTTTTTTGAGGTAGTGTCAGTAAAAATACAATCTATGAAGTCTTTCACTCTTTTGCATGGCATGTACTAGTAAAAAAAAGTTATTCTCCGAGATCAAATAATTCTTTCATTTTTTGAAGAGGGAGATATAATAATTCATTGCGAAAACGAAAATTTAATAAAAAATAAATTGAGAACCACATAAGTTACGAACTCAATCCCTCATTATTGTAGTTTCTCTTCTATATGGTATAGTATAGTCTTAATGCAATGAAATTTCATTCTCGGTGTTTTTGTTGTCGCGGGGACTAGATTGAATTTGATTGATTGCTAATTATAAAGATCAAAGCCTAACTGGATATATATATATATATAAATAATTAGACTTCAGTCCACTTCAAAACTTTATGTTACTATTTGGTAATTGTTATTTTCATTTCATCTCCAGAAAAAAAAAAAAAAAAAAAAAAAAAAAACCACCTAATTGTGGTTTAGTCTCGTTCTAGTAAGCAGGGTGCTCCATTTTTTTACATGCCAACTTTTGGAGGTAAACATACTTTATATATTTTGGAAATATTATTCTCGAGATTTTTAATCTTAATTAATTAAAAAAGAAATTTAATTAAGCACATACATATTTTCGAAAATGGTATACCCGAAACTTATTTAATTTTAGTCAATTAAATTAATTATCCTGAGTATACCATATCCGAAAAAGATAAATATGTTTATCTCACGCCAAAATTCTTATATCGTGTTTAACTTTTAGGGTCGATAGGGGACATTTATAATTTCTTGCTAGTAAGCATATCTAATTCCCTTCATATCACAAACTTAATAAATAATAGTGATAAACATAAACTTCAATAGAATTCTTTATATGTATAATTTGTAATATAAAAGAGGTCAAACTAGTTATCATAATTAATCAATCCATCATGCAAGTAGAAATAACAAGTCGTATTGTAAATCGTTAAGATAGCGAAGATAATAAAAAATAACAACTTCTTTATCATAAAATTAAATCTTGATATAAACTATCTTCACGATTTTAACGATTTACAAATAAAAACTTCCATTTATATAATTTCTAGAATATTCCAAAGACTCTCCAATCTCCATATAATCATCTTTAATCAAACAATGCTCGAAATATTCCATAACCCTAAAAAACAAAAGGCATTATATATACATTATATTCTTCACATGACTGGCTGAAATATTAAAAGACAAGAACTAGGATTGTATGCTTTCACTTCTTTATATTATATTTGGTGAACATATTTATGTGGTAGCTCGCTTGGATAATTAATTCATGTAGTTTGCATCTTGTCTTTCCTTCCTAAACCACATGGTGTGTATCCTGTATACATCTATGTACTATATGTATCGAATAAGATGAACAATGATTTTGAAGAAAATATATATCCATTATATGATATGATATATATATATATATCCTAAAATATACTATATGGAATTTTGCATTTACTATATTTCACCAAGAAGAGAGCTTTTTCTTATATTTTACCGTAGGATATCTTAATATATTTAAGAAATATAATAATGTACATGGCAATAATGAAAATTTAAATTAAAAAAATTATTTCATGAATTGTTCATTTTTTGTTTGTGGTATAATTGAAATTTTTTTGGTATAACTAAATGAATTATTCATAAACATTATGAGATTTACCAAACTATAAGTTTCTTGGTCTTAGGCTGCATTTTTATAAAATTAAGATGTCTGAATACAAATTTGAATATTAAAATATTATATATGAATCTGAATATTGGTCTATTAAGACTGTTTGTTTTTTTAAATATCTGAATACATCTTAATTGTATTTTTTTTAAAAAAAATTTTAGAAATTATTATTATATAAATAATAATAATAATTAGATAGTCAAAATATAAATTTATTTTACTGAGTATTAATATACTCATAAAATATAATATGTTGATTTTTAATTTGAAAAATTGAAAGAAAAAAATATGATTACTATTAGTGTTTGAATAAAAATATACCTTACAAAAATAAAGTATAATGTAAGTCAAGAAAAAGAAAAAGAGAGAAAAATGCAGCAGTAATAGTGGTTTGAAACTATGTAATATTATTATTGTATATGAAATACAAAGTAAATTAAATATATATATTTTAATTAAAAAAGTTGAAAGAGAATAATATTATTACTACGTGTTACCGTATAAATAAAAGAGACAAAATAAAAATATATGAAAAAAATGAAAATAAAAGATTCGACTCAAAATGTTCCATTTGGCATGTTGGATGCAGTGTCAAAACACTCTAGGGCATCTCTCATTAGCATCTGAGTGGAATTAAGCGATATATTTATTTGTTTAGAAGTATTAAAAACAATTAAATATTTAATTTTTTAAAAAAATAAATATTTTTAATGATTAAAATCTAAATTATTCAAATTAAAAATTTCATTAAAAATTATTAAATCCAAACAAATACACTCTTAATTTAAATTCTAGAAAATAATTTTTTTTGAAGTGAGAAAATAAATTAGTTGACATTTGTAATAGTATAAATCTAAAATTAGTTGGTGACATTTGAAAACCAAAAAGACGTGCAAACGACGACGTTGTGGACCTGGTCATTGCTCAGCAGCGCCATCACTTTCCTACTAATTATTTTTAATTAATTTAATTTAATTAATTAATTAATCACTCACTAATCACTATCCTGCTTTTTTTCTTCTCAAAAAATATTTATACACACGACGAGCTCATCTTCCCCTTCTCTCTCTCATCGTTGACCCCTAAAACCTCTCTAACAAATCCCAAATTAACTGTTCGGAAGCTCAAGATCTGTTAATTCCGACTACAAATATCGTTTATCCAAGGTTAGATCTACAAAACCCACATCCTATTACTGTCTATTAACTACTATCTAGGGTTTTTTTTTTGTTCTGTGTTTGAATTTCCTTTTAATTTCTATGCTTTCCGTTTCAGATCTGTTTAAGGGTCATAAAAAGCTTCCGTTTTGGGTGTCAGATCTGTGGTTTCTGGGGTTTTCCTTGTACTGTTTGATTTCAATTTGGAAAAATGTCGATTTTGCCCAAAGGGGACGATGCGATTCATATTCGGGAAGTATGGAGTGATAATCTTGAAGAAGAGTTTGCTCTGATTCGTGAAATCGTCGACAGTTACAATTACGTAGCTATGGATACCGAGTTCCCAGGTGTTGTGCTTCGTCCAGTCGGGAATTTCAAGAATATCAACGAGTTCAACTACCAGACTTTGAAAGATAACGTTGATATGTTGAAATTGATCCAATTGGGTCTCACTTTCTCCGACGAAAACGGGAACATGCCAACTTGCGGCACGGAGAAATCTTGTATCTGGCAATTCAACTTCCGAGAGTTCAACGTGAGCGAAGATATCTTCGCAAGCGATTCGATCGAGCTGTTGAACCAGTGTGGGATCGATTTCAAGAAGAATAACGAGCAGGGTATCGATGTAAACCGTTTTGGAGAGCTGCTGATGTCGTCTGGGATCGTGTTAAACGACACCGTCCAATGGGTTACCTTCCATAGTGGATATGATTTCGGCTACTTGCTAAAGCTGCTAACTTGCAGAGCTTTACCAGAGACTCAAGCAGGATTCTTCGATCTTATCAACATGTATTTCCCTGTTGTTTACGACATCAAGCATTTGATGAAGTTTTGCAATAGTCTCCATGGCGGTTTAAACAAGCTCGCCGAGATTTTGGAGGTGGAAAGATTCGGGGCGTGTCATCAAGCAGGATCGGATAGTCTGCTGACATCTTGTGCATTTAGGAAGTTGAGGGATAACTTTTTCAATGGCTCCACAGAGAAGTATGCTGGAGTCTTGTATGGCCTTGGCGTAGAGAACGGACAAGGTGCTAATTAAGAATTAGTTGAAATATAATAAAAAGGAAAAACTTATTCAGTTGAAGGAAATTGATAATATTTGTAGACTTAGTTGATCATCATGTGTGAGACCTTTTAATTGTTGTCTTTTGTATACTTTGGCAAAAAAAGAGTATGATTTTAGTTGTGACTTTTACCCTCTTTGCTTCTTCTTTTTTCTTCCTTTGTAACAGAAACCTTAACTACAGACCAATGTAGTAGTTTTGAGTTTCTTTGTAAATTACCGAAGTTAGATTTTCTATAATAATAATAATCCTTATGATTCCAAATTATGATTGCCAAACTAATTCCTCTTGAATTGTATTTTTGTTTTTGTATGGAAATAATATGCTATTTTGGACATTTTGGCTTTTGGAGGATAAAGAGAGATACATGAGTAAGATTTGCAGAATATTGGCTTTACTTGTAGGTTCTGCAGAGAGTCGATTTAAACTCTCGAAATGGGAAGGGAGCAAGAATCTTTTCTCAACGGCAAATGTGTGTCAGAATTCAATTAGTAGTTTAAGGAGCTAGATTGAAGTTAAAGGAGCCAGATGCAAAATTTATAAAAGTTGAAGGACCTTAAATGCTAGCAAACTCGATACTTACGTATGACAGGGATCGATCGGATTCAAGTAGGTTCAGTTTCCGGGTTAAAAAGCCTCATTGACGATATAGGAAGGATGAATTAAATTGTTTAAGCTGCAGTTATTTTATTATAGAATCAAATTTTTACACGTGTCTATAATTCTTTTATTTATTATTTCCTAATATTTTGATTTTTTTTTAACATGATATAATTAATTAAGTGTATGTAGAATATTTTTGTCAAATAAAAAATTTGTCAAGTTATATATATTGTTTTGTTTTATTTGATAAAATTTTAATTTTTAAAAAATATTTATTTGACCAAAATATCCTCGATATATCTAATCAATTAAATCATATCAAAAAATCGAAAAAATATGTTTGTTTGTAAACGAAGGTAGTATAAGTACACTGATATAAGATTTTAATATTAAAAAGATTATAATTTTAAAATAACTCAAAATACTTATAATTAGTATAAGTACACTGATATAAGATTTTAATATTAAAAGGATTATAATTTTAAAATAACTCAAAATACTTATAATTGCTTTATAAATATTGTAATCAATATTTCATTTAAATTTACAAATTCTTAATACAAATTATCAATTATTTATAAAATTAATTTATACATTTATTTTCTAAAATACATATTTTTTGTCCAACAGAGAGGGAACTATGACTTGTTAATTAAAATCTAAATAAACCGATCGCTTTGAAATTTCTGAATAAGTCGAGCATCTTTCAGAATTACAATTGATGATTCTATTTGTTAATTTCGATTCAATCCTCGAATCAATCAATAAGAAAGACTTTAAAAATGAAAAGTAGTCCAAAATTACTTGTGCCGATTACGAAACCTACGTAGCACACTTCATTTAGTTTTGATATTTTGTATATGCTTAAACGTTAATAAGCCAGAATTAATTACAAGTAATCATGTTTAAGCAAACTCAATTACAACTAATCACGTAAAGTAAATTATTAAGTGAAGTCTTTTTGAAATTAAATTTTGTAAAATCAATAGTGGTAGAAAGAACATGTTCATTTTGGGAAGTGGAAAACGAGTCAACCAACCTCCACAACAACGTAGAGTCGAAGCAAACGAAAAGAAAAAAAAAATTACAAAATTGCCACTCGGTCACAATTTTCTCTCATCTTCTCTTTCTTTACCTGGAAAGAAAAAAAACAAAACTCTAATAACAAAATCGAACCTTTAAAATCAAACTCACCGCCACAGACGACGGAGACTCCGCCACTCATATTTCTCTCTCGCGCCAGCCCAGTTTACTTTGTCTCTCTATCTCAACTATCTTATAAAATTTCAGTTTTGTTGCTCTACTATTTCTGACCCTCGTCCGATCAGATCCGGATCCGGATCTCTATCACTAAATCTTCCATGAACCACCACCACCAGCAGAAAAACCCATGTTCTTATCTGGGGTTTCTGTTGAGCTTTCTATTCCTCCTTAGCTATGCCGAACTTGGTCGAGCTGAAACATGCTCGAATACGAGCTCGTTAATCGGGTTCAAATCTCATTTCACGATGGTTCAACACCAGTTGAGAGGACTCATGGAAGTAATCGATGATTGCTCTTTCAATGTTTCGGAATTCGACATGTTGGCAGGTGCAGACGTCCATTTCTGGGGCGCGATCGGGTCGGATTTTGGTAACCTCACTAATGGCTTTATCATCTCCGATCATAAATTCAACGACACTATGAAAAATGCATCTTTTACTGTTCGTTTGTTGGAGAATATTACCTGGGACGAAATCCAGGTTCTCTCTGTTTGGGATTTGCCTACTGCCTCTGATTTCGGGCACGTTTTGTTCAACGTGTCGGATATGGCTCCGGCACCTTCTCCTGGGAATGGTTCTGAATCTGGCTCGGATAACAACGCCACCGGGTTCATGGTTCCAACCGTCTTCGATAGCTGTAAGGTATTGTCTAAAAACTTTAGGATTAGATGGACACTGGATTCGCACGAGGGTGTGCTCGATATTGGATTGGAGGCTGCTGCCGGGACTCAGAATTACATGGCGTTTGGCTGGGCCGACCCGAATTCCGATTCAGGTCTTATGATCGGCTCTGACGTGGCAGTCGCAGGGTTCACTGAAAACGGAATCCCATTTGTCGATGATTTCTTCATTACGAAATACAAGGAATGTACATTGGACAAAGATGGTTCTGTTTCTGGGGTTTGCCCTGATAATGTATATGAAACGTCGGATTCTATGAATGACATTGAATTGGTTTATGGGCATAGAAGAGATGGGGTTACTTTTATCAGGTATAGAAGGAAACTGGAATCCGAGGATAAAAAGTACGATTTGGGGATTGATGCTAATGCAAGCATGTCAGTTATCTGGGCATTGGGGTTGGTTAAGCCACCGGATACTATTTGGCCGTATTATCTTCCTCAGAATCACGGAGGGCCGAGAGACGTTACCTATGGTAGTTTGAATCTTAATGTTTCAGACCATGTGAATGAATGTTTAGGGCCTTTAGATGCAGAGGATAAGGAGGATCAAGAATTGATTATTGCTGAAAAGAACGTTCCGCTCATCGTGACAACGGGTCCCTCACTTCATTACCCGAATCCTCCTAACCCGGAAAAAGTGCTCTACATTAATAAGAAAGAGGCTCCCGTGTTGAAGGTGGAAAGGGGTGTCCCGATTAAGTTTTCATTACAGGCTGGCCATGATGTTGCTTTTTATATCACTTCGGATTTGCTTGGCGGGAATGCAACTTTGAGGAACGCCACTGAAATTATATATGCCGGAGGGCTGGAAGCCGAAGGTGTTGTAGCAAGTCCAACGGAGTTAGTTTGGGCACCGGGTAGGAATACACCTGATCAAGTTTACTATCATTCGGCATTTCAGCAGAAAATGGGTTGGAGAGTTCAGGTTGTCGATGGAGGTTTGTCCGATATGTATAATAACAGTGTTGTCTTGGATGATCAACAAGTTAACTTCTTTTGGGCATTGTCGAATGATTCTATCTCTATCGCGGCTCGCGGCGAGAAAAAGAGTGGTTATCTAGCAATTGGATTTGGCAGTGGAATGATCAATAGCTACACCTATGTCGGTTGGATTGACGATGCTGGTGAAGGACATGTGAATACTTATTGGATCGACGGACAGGATGCATATAGCATACATCCTACAAACGAGAATCTAACTTTTGTTCGCTGCAAGTCGGAAAATGGGATCATTTCCATGGAGTTTACACGGCCCTTAAAACCGTCGTGCAGTCACAAGGATGATAAACCTGAATGTAAAAATATCATCGATCCGACGACTCCTTTGAAAGTGATATGGGCAATGGGCACAAAATGGAGTAATGGTCATTTAACTGAGAGTAATATGCATTTTGCTACAAGTCAAAGGCCATTCCGTGTGTTGCTTATGCGTGGTTCTGCCGAGGCAGAGCAAGACCTAAGACCAGTTTTGGCTGTTCACGGGTTCATGATGTTCTTGGCTTGGGGAATTTTGCTTCCAGGTGGTATTTTGGCTGCTAGATACTTAAAACACCTTAAAGGAGATGGGTGGTACCAGATTCACGTTTACTTGCAATATTCAGGATTAGCAATTTGCCTCCTCGGCTTCCTTTTTGCTGTGGCTGAGATTCGTGGATTTTCTTTGAGTACATTACATGTTAAATTTGGTATCACTGCTATAGTATTAGCTTGCTTACAACCAGTGAATGCATCCTTGAGGCCTAAGAAACCGTCAAATTTGTCCGAAATCTCGTCGAAGAGGGTAGTTTGGGAATATTGTCATACGATCGTTGGCAGATGTGCTGCCGTGGCCGGAATCGTGGCACTTTTCACAGGAATGAAGCATTTAGGAGATAGATATGATGGGGAAGATGTTCAGGAGCTTAGTTTGGCTTTGGCAATCTGGTTTTTGCTTCTCGCACTGATTATCGTATATTTAGAATATCGTGAAAGACGACAAAGAAGAGAAAGATTGTTCGGAAGAAGCAACTGGGTTTTGGGTGACCTTGACGAGGATGATTCTACCGATCTCTTGAGCCCAGGTATAGCTCGTGCACAGAAGGACTCACAAGCACAACCTTCTGAAAGGATGGAAATTCAGTTAGAGCCTCTAAGCAGATAGGTAGATATACAATTTTAAATTTTCCTCCATTTTTTTTTTGATATAAACTCTGTTTCGGAAAGTTTCCCTATCATCGTATACCAGTGACGACAACAGGCATACTATGTTTCTGAAATGGTATACTGTTATTGAGAGAGTAAAACCAAATGTGTTCTTTTTTGTATACATCATATGTTCTTTAGCATAGTCTTAAAAGTTGTACCCAATGAACTACAGTTAGTTTCGAAGAAGATTCGTTTTTATGGAAAATTTTGGAACTGATGCTTTGCTACTACGAAATGCTAACTCAGTATTATTCAATTTGCGCCTGAATTTTGTCGTCCTGCAATTTTATCCATCTTTTGAATATTTGCTGGTCCATGCTGGAGATTTGGATAAGTTTATTGATTCTTTCCGGATACTCGTCTCCGGACTGATTACCATATGATTCAAACTTAAAAGAATCAATGATGTCAATGTTATTCAATCTTATTGTAAGAATCTCTAATTATTTTCCGTGAATGCTAAAAGAGACGTCTAAATAGGAAAAAAGTATAGCTATGCTTGTCCTCTAAGAAAGAGATTCCTAATCAGACTCTGAGATGGAATAGATCGCCTTGCTTGTCCACAAATTTCTAGGGTTCTCCTTTTCCTTATAAATATAATTCGAAAGACCCAAAATTCCAACCGTCCAAAGCTTAATTAAATTCGATACATCGATTTGTTTATGACAGATCAAGCAGGGTTACATATACTTCTCCGTCAGAACACGACACAGAAAAGCATGGTTAAGGGTTCGTTACTTGGTAAGCGTAAAAGGAAGGAAGATGACAATATGCATGTTCCCGAAACAAGCTTAGACGATTTCCCCGATGACATTCTTAGTCCTTAGACACATACTATCTTTTCTTAGCACAAAATGTGCCGCTCGAACGAGTATATTATCCAAAAAGTGGAAATATATGTGGACATCCCTTCCCATCCTTGATATTTCTGAACTTGAAAAGGTTTCCAGGTAAGAAGACTCCATGAATTACCATCGTAATAAGATCAGTATCTACTTTCCCTCCACTGCAAAGAAAAAAGAAAGCACTTTATGGGTTTTGTTGAAAGAGTACTATTTTGTCCTATGCCTAAGAAGATTCAGAATGTTTTCCTCTACTGCGATGTGGAACATGATGTTTCTAGGATCAAAACATGGATTTCTGCCATAGCTAGGTGCAATCCCAAAGTATGTGACATCACGTTAGACTGTATTTATGATGATGATAGCCCGGAGTATCCGGAAAGCTTGTATAGCGATAGCGAAGCACTGCAAGTATTGTTTAGCTGTGAATCACTACAAGAATTGAAAATAAAAGCTCAGTTTCGATCTTCTAAAGCCTCCTTACACCAATTAGTCTCCCAAGTCTCAAAATCCTGAAATTGGAAACTGTCACTTTCAAGGATTACCATTTAGCAAACCTTCTCTTTGCTAGCGCTGCTCTGGAGGAGCTGGCCATTTGTGATTGCTTTTGGGAAGAAGAGAATACATATGAGGTTATTATTTCGGCACCAAAACTTCTGAGCTTAACCATCGAAGATAGTTGTAACGATTGGTTTTTGGAACATTCACGTCCTGTCATGATATCTTCTCCTGTACTTGAAAGTTTTGATTATAAAGGACTATTCATCAACAGCTATAGGTTCAATCTTCTATTTCAAAGGCTAGTTTGGTGATTTGTGGTGAACATTTTGGCAAGCCGTGTGTTGGTCATTTTGTTGAGGTATTAAGATCACTCCAATCAGTGAAATACTTGCAAATATCAGATCCTTTGATTAAGCTTCTGTCTCATGCAAAAGTGCCCGTATTCAGAAATTTGTTGGGTATGGAGTTTTTGGACCATGAAATAAATCTCACATCTATAAAACTGGAGATGATTCTTAACAAATGTCCACAACTTGAAACTCTTCGGTTTCCCAAGGGCATTTCGGAGGACTACAAGTATAATCGTCTGTCAAACTCGAAGCCTCATATGTTTATCATCGACTCTGAAGAAGATTACAATTGACACTTCACGGGAAATACAAAGGAGTTAAATGCAGTGCGTATTTTGCTTGCCAAGTCGACGACCTTGGAAACAATGGAGTTAATATATCGGAGACATTTTGTAGAAGATATAGAGAAAATTGAAGATTTTCTGTCTGGAGTTCCTAGGGCGTCGGATCTGCCACACTTGTCTTCAAAGAGCATGATGGTAGACATCTATACTTAGACTAGGCATGCTTTCTAGACTAGAGTTAGTAATTCATAGTTGTTTAATTTGGTTTAAACGTTCTACATTTGTGTTTCATTATCAGATTCTTAATAAAGTCTGTTTAGCTTCTTCCTGGATACAAATTTCAATTAAATTCTTTCCCTCTTTCAGTGAATTAAATTTTAGCTTAAGGATGCCAATTTATTTGCTCATTGTCAGTTTGTTTCGTTTAGCGAAACGGGAACAAAGGCGTGCCTTGTTTAGACCATTTGAATTCTACAATTCCAGTTTTCGATTGTAATAATGTGCCACTCTCAGTGCGAGACTAATCCATTTGGATCGACGTTTCTTAATGCAGAATCTGGTTACAAATGTCAAAAAATAAAATTTTAATTCTGAGCGATGATCGATTGCAAATCAATCACTGCTTCTGAAACTTGAATTGCATATTAGTTTGAAGGCCAAAACCAATCACTGCAATTGGAACAAGCCTACAACTCGGGATGACGAATTCTCGAGTTGTAGGATTGTTCCGATTGCAACTCAATCTCTGCTTCTGAAACTTTAATATTCTGACTGGCAATAATATTATCCCCAAAATTGCCAATATCCTCTCCCTGGATAGTGTATTATTCCCAGAAATTACAAATCAGGAACAATCTATTCATCACTGCATTCTAATCGCGAATCTCCATCCACGATTGATTATAACTACAGGCTTCGAAGGTAGTTGCAAAATTTGACTTACGTTTCACAAAATGCTTAACTTACAAGCATGGTCCCAGTTAAATTAACCCTACTTGTTCTGATTTTCCACATGACTAGATACAAGTACATAATATTTGCCGCAACGGTCTTGTTCCCTCTGAACATTTTTAGGCCCTAACCACTATTTCGACTTCAAAAAGCTTACCATTTTGAGATCACCATTGGATCGATGGTGAAAGATCGATTCTTGTCATTTTGCATAACTATATACTTACGATTATGGTAAATTATCATTAGGGACAATGAATCAAAAGTATTTTAACTTCTATCAAAGAAAATATCGGTAAATTTTGTATGTAGCTACATGAATCTGATTCTCCAAGTATTATTGTAGAGGGGGGTTCTCCAGTTATTTACATTAATGAATTTTCGAGGACCTCGATGTTATAGAATCTTGTAGTAGAAAGAGGTCTTCGAATATTTTCCCCGTCTCAAATATGATAATCTAGAGGATTTCACACAAATCAATAAAATATATTTTTTAGTTAATTTTTTAATATAATTATGATTGTATGGACTAAAAAATCTACATGAGCATATATGGGTAGAGATGATGAAGTTGGTGAAAGAGAGTACATGAGGACATGAGAGTGAAGATGGTGATGGTATAATGAAAAAACATAATTAATGTTCCTTAAACTTGTCAAAATTTAGAGGATTTCACACAAATCAATAAAACATATTTTTTAGTTAATTTTCCAACATAATTGTGATTGTATGAACTAAAAAATCCTTATGGGCATATGTGAGTGAAGATAATGAAAGTTGGTGAGGAGAGTATATGGGGACATGAGGATGAAGATGGTGAGGATATAATGAAAAATCATAATTAATATTTTTTAAACTTGTCAAAATTTGCATTTAATTTAAGACAAAAAATTATATTTATATTAGCATCTAATTTGAGACGGAAGGAATATTTTCTATGAATGGGGATTGAGACCCGCATACTAAATAGGAATAAAATCTCTATGTTGTGCTTGTCCTCTAAGAAACTGATTCCTTATAGGATTCCGAGACTTATTAATTAGGTATAAATCGCTATGATTGTCCGTCAAGAAAGAGATTCCTAGGGCTCCTCTCCTCTCATCCCTATAAATGTAAGTCAAATTAAAGTCCGAAAATTCGAAACGACGTTAATTTACTATCTTATCCTTACATTAATCCTTATAAGTGGGTGCGTGAGGGCAAACACGAATCCGTCCCGGAGACATACCGGAGTCGGGGTCGTAGCGGCCTAGCGGAGGCGCGTACGATCCGTCCCAAGACGTTTCCTGTTACATGAGGAACGACGCTTGCAGAGAAGTGAGCATTTTTTACATTATATGTAAAAAAACCAAACAAACGTTTCAATGAGAAGATATTTAGGTACGAAACGTTATAAAACTCTTCATTGTCTTTTGGGCCTTTTAAGTCCTTAATTTTACCCCACAGAATGTTTAGACAGATTAATAAATGTCTGATTAACATTTAAGCCAATATTATTCTTAGTTACTATCAAAAATAATAATAATTTATTCTTAGTTTATTGAAAATAAATTATGAAACTTTTGTGAGAGATTAGTTTTTATGAAAAACCAGTATCACTGCTCATTTTACTAATTTCTAACCTTTGAGGTTAGATTGACGAAGATTAGACTCTCACTCTTGTTTAAGGCAAAAATCCGAATTCGTAACATGAACTTGGAGCTTTGTCCGAAGTTTGATGAGTAGAAAGGATATCCTAGGTCAGAGTCGTCATCGAAGAACTGATCATGTAAAATTATATGATGTCATGAAAGGAAAAATAAAGAGCTCATAACAATAATAATAATAATAATAATAATAATAATAATAATAATAATAATAATAAGAGCGAGCGAATTAAGTTACCGTGGGCATATAAAGACTTTCAAAGCGTGGATATTTATCTAGAAAGCACTCTAGTTCTTCACTACTGAGATATTCCTCCCCAAAAGAAATATTCAAGCTTATCAAGTTTTCGAATTTATGCACTCCGCACGAGAACGAGATGGACCCTAGGAAGTAGGAATGCGAACAAATAAATTATATTTAAGGGTTATATATCATCATGGTTCAAAGAAAAAGGAAATAAGTCAAGTGAGTTAACTATTATCAAGTATTTCAAGAAATTCAGTTGGTATCAAGGACGGACCTACAGTATGGTTGGGGGACCAATGTCCCATCCGATTTAAAAAAAAACTTTAAATATATATATACTAACTATAGTGAGTAGAGTCAGTAAATAGCATGTGGCGAAGTGGTTCAACTCTAAATATGCATATTAAAATTTTGGTTTCAATCTTTAAAAGTGTCTGTTTTTTACTTTTTTTTAAAAAAATTTATATCTTCAAAGAACTGTAGTGAACCTTTCACATATATTATTAATTAATTTTCATTTAGTAATGGTTTTAATAAGCTTAATATCTAACACCAATTTGAATATTTTATTTTAAAATATTTTTTATTTTAATTTTAACATTTAATTTTAATATTAATATATTATATGATAGTTTTTTTAGTTAAAAAATGCAGATTTTGAAAGAAAAAAAATCTTTAGGACGAGATAAATTTGTTATTGGTGTTTAGTAGGAATTTCAATAGGATATTGTTATATGTTGTAAGTATGTATTTAAAATTATTTATTAATCAATAATTTATATACTTCAATATTAAAGAAAAAAAAGGAAACAAAAACGGATTTTATAAACTAAATTAAAACTTTAAAATTTTATGTCTATTTTCGATCCCATCCGACATGCGATCCTGGATCCCTCCCTGATTGATATCGTTAAGAATTTTAGTGAATATTTGAGATGAAAGCATAATAGGACCTCGACAAAAAGATGATCGTAATTTGAACCCTCTTCCCTTGTACAATCTTTTATAACCAATTCTTCAAGGACTGGACAAGCAAAAAGAAGGTTAATCGGGTGACACTTGTCGAAAATGAACCCATCAAGAATTAGTCATTTAAGATTTTGGAGACGAAATTCTTGTGAAGGAAGTAGAAGATGCAGGAAACCATGAACTTCTAATTTCAATACTTCCAATATTGCTTCATTAGTACTAAACAACCAGCGAGGAAACACTACTACTTGATCCTTGCTCAGTCCAACTCCAACCTTTATCCTCGAAAGCACCAAAGTCAATATACAATTCTTTCGGATTACATCTTACCGCAGAAGAGATCCATGATTTTATGCGAGACGCGTCATCTTCCACTTCGCAAGAGACCGAAAATTTCTCTAGCCGAGCTGCATTGTTATGTAGTAATACTCTTTCCACAAAATCCATAAAAAGCTTTCTATAATTCATATCTTCTAGATCGAATAAATCGAATTCATTGAATTCAAGGCTTTTAAGGGATGTCCAAAGGAATTGCCACCTGGATAATACACTTGTTCGGACGGCCATTTTTGTTGAGAGAAAAGAAAGGATGTGCTCAAGAATTCCATCCGAAAATCGTTTAAGCTTCTGTCGTCCTCGTCGTCTTTTCCGTTCAACTCCATCCTTTTAGAGTCAGTTACTAGTGAATGTCTATTCAAACTTGTCATTACCTAGGTCAAAAAAGCTAATCGAAGTTGCCAACTAGTAAAATTTTCCACAAACCAAAAGCTATATATATATATATATATATAGTTAACCCGATCGATCAAACTTAAAAAGTGTAGTAATTTCTTTCGACAAACAAAGAAAAAAGTTAGACAGGTTACCTTGTAAGCTTTCAACACGACTGCAACTTTCTTTATTCTAAAGCTAAGCAAAACCTAAAACTTGTAAAAGTCCATTGTTTAGCGAAATTGTCTTTTTTTTTTTTTTCTTTTTGATGTTATTGTCTCTCTGTTTTAATACCAACCCTAAACGGTAAAATGGCTGGTAAACTCAGAATTTTTTTTTAGCAAAAATTGTACTTTCTGTCCCTACTGTTTAACGATCACGTATTTTATACCCCTATTATTTCCATTTCGAGTTTTATGTCCCTATTGTTTCTGTTTAAGGATCACGTGCTTCTATTACTTCTTTTATGTGCAGTTTTTCTTTATGCAGGTCAATAACTTCTCTAAGGCTTATGAAGCAAGTAATGCCAACAGACAATGACAAATTTGTATCGGAGGAAAACCATGCTGATTAATTTAAATCCAAACAACGACAAACTAATATGCTAGTGATCAATAATTGGACAATTTGAGCTCAAAGGATTTTGAACCGGTGGTAAACCCAGACAAAATAGTTTCGATTTCTTTTCTCTGTTCTAATCCTCTCTTAATCTTTATCTCCAAAGTTTCCAAGGATGTCATCTTGGACAACAAAATTTGCACAGCAGATAACTCCTTCAGTGCCCTCTCCACCGAAATCTCCAATCATAATTTTCTTGAGAGTTGATGGTATATATATAAACTTTAGATTCGATAGACGATCAAAGTTGCGAGTCCCTGAGTCTGAGTGAAAGCCCTGGACATTATTTAGAAAGAGCAAACTCATAAGTCATACTTATAATGATTCACAAAGAAAGGAAAAAAAACAATGTTAAAAATGTTACCTCAGGAAATCTAAGAGTTTCTAGGCACGGAAATTTATTAAGAACCGTTTCTAGTTCCTCAAGATTGATATCGACACAATCAACCCACTGCAAAACGGTCAAGTTTTTGAATAGGGGAACTCTTGCACGAGACAGTTCCTGGGAAGTGAATCAACTAAGATGATGTTAAAAAATTTAGAATAACGAGATTATATAACAACTCATGAACATATTTGAAATTCAAAGGGAGTAATGAAATTAAACATGCCTGAAGAAAATCTTGTGACAGTTTCAAGTTTTTGACAAGTTGGAGGGCTCTTATGACCTCGTCAAAATGATCAATGGGCATTTCCCCCAAGTAAGAGTCAGACTTAAACCTGAGAGAGGCCTCGATAATTGTAGATGAGAAAAGAAACCGATAGTGTATGTAGAATCCACCGGCATAACGAAATATTTTGAGTTGTGGTGCCGGAGATCGTGATAGAATGATCTCTATCCTCTTTACATGCATCTATGGTCAAACTCAAAAGCTTAGGTGCTGAAATAATGATCTCATTTGAAGCGTCCTCATCCCAATCCCAAGTGCAATTATATATGTGCAGCTCCTCAAGAGCTGGAGAACCTCCAAGCAAAGATTTGTTGAATGGTGAACAAAAATAGTACTATCTTCGAGAACCAATATTCTGAGACGTGGGAGAACAAATTGTGATGGAACTAAGGCACCATTAGTAATTCTCAATATTTCCATTGTTTCACATCGAAACATGCAACGAGGAAACACATATTGGATATTCTTCTTATCAGAGCCGGTGTAAAGAAAGGTTTCTAACTCTAGAGGGATTGCGCCTCATAACGCCAGAGATCCAAGTTTTGATGCGAGGAAAATCATCCTCCGCAACGCAGGTGAGGGAAAATTTCTGAATCCGAGGTAGAACATGATGGATAAGTAATCTATCCACAAAATCCATAAATTTTTGTTTGCTTTTGCCTCTTTTATTATGAAAAAAAATCAAGGATGGGGAGGGATGTCCACATGTATTCCCACCTTTTGGATAAAACACTTGTTCTAACAGCCAACTTTGTGGAAGAAAAGAAAGGATATGCTTCAAAATATCATCTGGGAAATCATTTATGCTTCGGCTGTGCCCATCTTGTGTATTTGTGTTCATACTTGTAATCAATGCATGTTACTTGCACCCAATTCACAGCATATATGACAAGTCAAAAGCTTAATCTAGAGCCACAAAACAAAACTTCTATTAGTTCTTATCATTTAGGAAAAAAAGGAAAAACTTGGCAAGACTAACATCTTCAAATTCTCCACATACAAAGTATTATTCTTTTAAATTGGCAGACAAATGATATAATGGAGGGTTTACCTGCTATCATGCTGGTCTTGAATCGTCTCTGCCAGAAGTCACTAATTGACTGAAGAAACAGAATTTTCCGGCGCCGGCGATGTTGAAAAAGGTTGATAAAGACGGGGGTACGGTTACGGTGGGATGGTGGTTGATTCCGGTACGACTTTCACTATGTTACCGGCGAGTTTTTACTACTCGGTTGTGACGAGTTCGACCGCCGAGTCGGGCGAGTTTACAAGAGAGCGAGTGAGGTAGAGGAAAAGGCAGGACTTTATTTTTGTCGTTAAGAGGAAAAGACAGGACTGATGAGTCCTAGCTATTAACCTTTTGGTGGGAACGGATCCAGTGTGGTGTGGTGCTGCCTAGGAAAAACTATTTTCCATGAATTCGTGGACGCTAGCGATGAAGAAGAGGAATGTTGGGTGTCTGATGTTGATGAACGGTGGAGATGAAGAGGAGCTGAGTGGTGGGCCAGGGCCAACACTTGGGAATTACCAGCAACAAGGTTTTTAGGTTGTTTATGATTTAGAAGAGATGGAAGTCGGGTTTGGGACCTCCAAGCCTCGGATAACGTAATTTTATTGGTCCATTTTAACGGTCGAAATTTATGTAAATATGAATTATTTTTTTTAATTTTATTTTTATATTAATTTTAATAATTATATTAAATAAATATTTATAATTTTTAAATATATAATAAATAATAAATATATATATAAATTATTTTATCATTAATTATTTTTTTAAAATTTCCCAACTTTCACTTCGCACTGCTCTCCGAATGAATGGAGAAAGTAGTAGTTTTGTAATTTAATACTATTAAATGTGCAAATGCATGCAATCTAGACAGAGGCCGTTCAAACTAGCTTTCTTACATTGACTTAGTTCCATTTCCTTGCTACGATCAATTTCGTTTCAACATGTAGTAGAGCTAGATCGAATTTTCGTATCAAATCAACTCCGGTCATCAAATCAATAGCTTCCGATTCTTGCCATTTCCACGTGTTTTCGAATCAAGTAATGGAATATCAAGGTTCTCGATCAGACTAACATGAAACGATCTTAACAGGCTGGTTCTGAAATGAATCCATCTAAACTGGCTGGTCTCAAGAGGTCAAACTGCGGTCAATCATCATAAATGAAATCGCCAAATATAATCAAGTCAAAACCAATCTAATGCTGTAATGTTTTAAACAGAAGAGAAAATAAACCACCAACAGGAGAAAATATTTCATTTATAATAATTTTCTTCCCGTGAGATATTATAAGTGGATTGAAATGTTATAAATTCCTTGTCTAAGAGTGGCAGACAGTGAGTCGATGAACTAGAGCTTTTGGACCAACTCAAAATTATAATCTACCATTTTAACTTCCTCTTTTTTCAACAACAATGTACTTATATCTACCATTTTCAGTTCATTGGCGGATGTAGAAGAGTAAAGGAAGAAAATTTCTTTTCATGTTCAAAAATCTTTAGGTACGTTTTGTATTTTTGTTTCTCTAAATTAGATGGCCGCCATTGCCCACTTAACTGTTGAGTTTTATAGATTCCTTTTCTTGCAGGAATTTTTGGATGACATTTCAAGGAAACAAGGAGGCAAAACAAAATTAAAAGACTTCAAAATTGAGTAACAAAATAAGCATTCAATTTTCAGATTTCATTTATTAATTTTGGTTTTGATTTTTTCTCTTCATGTTCAGAATAGATATAATTGATATACTTCCTATGTATTATAATTTTTCAATCGACATCTCTCTCTCCTTTTAGCAGATAGCAATTGATCAATGGAAAATTTCTAATTCTGTGTGCATAGGTTAGTTTCTAAGTTTAATTCATTTCATACGACTAAACCTGGGGTTTATTATATACATTTCATGAAAAGAAGGAAGATGAAGAAGCCCTTTGGAAATCAATCGTACAGCATAAATTCTTTAAATTAATATTCAGTAAATTAATAAACTCTCTAAAATAATAATATTGTCCGGTTCCGATTTGGGTCAATGTAAAAAATTGAAAAACTCGATAAAATAACAAGATAATAATAATTTTTCGGGAAAATTCTTTATAATTTTTTGTCTCAAAAAAATCATAAATTAATAATTCATAAAAACTGAAAAAAATATATTACACTCTATTGAAATATGATTCAATAGTTGTCTGTTTTTTCTTAAATTTCAAGTCTATTTAGAGCTCATATCTAACTTTTCTTATTGCATCCAATAGTTCAGATGTTGTATTTTTATATTGTATCACAAAATTGTGAAGAGTGTTCGACGCCATATGAATTACGTTGAATATATTAAAACTTTTTTAAATTAATAATTCTCTAAATTAATAAATTTTTTCGATCCTAATATTATTAATTTATTGAATTTTAACTGTAATATTTTTGCAATAAACTGTATAGTTTATAAAGTTTCTCTTCTTCTAATTAATATCAAAAGGGGCTGTAGATTCAAGTTTCCTACATAATATTGATACAGCCGCCTGGATTAATTAGTTTATCTGAGAATCTAGCTATATCAATTTTTACAAAGGTCATCAAACTGAATTTTTTTTTAATAACCAATTTGTGATCTATTGCACTTAAGGATTCCATTTCTTGGGTTTTTAAGAGCTTTCATGTTTTACCAAGTTAAAAAATTAAAACTCCGTTTCGGTACAACTCAAGAAGTAATGAAATGTTTTATCAAAAAAAAAAAAAAAGAAGAAGAAGAAGAAATTATGTGTATTTTTTTTAATCCATTTATATGTTACGATTATATCAATATACTACTTTTTTTTTTCTTTTACTTTCAAAAGAAAATATATATATATATATATATATACTGCCATTTTCTAATGACTTTCTCTTGCTATGTTACCAAGTTTGTATCAATAAGGAAAAAATTGTGACCTCGACCAAATACATATACCTACATAAGGAAAGGAGTATAGAGTTATTTATTGGGAGTTATATATTGGTCAATTTGATGGAGCACGTATATAAGATTTATAGATTGAAGAAAACAACCACCTACATTTTATTTTTGTTTTTTTGAGAAAACCTACATTTTATTTACTTTTTTTCGTTTGGTCTTATCAAAATGTGATTGAAAATATATAAAAAAATACAAGCAAGCTGAAATTTTTGTCCCATTACATCATTTTATTCATAAAAAAAAAATTAAAAATACATCATTTTACAATACTTCACTTTGTACTTGCAAGTGTCGATGGAGTCATTATATATATATATATATATAATATTATTGATAAGATTATCAAAAACAAAAAAAAATTATTGATGAATGTCTCGCTCATTTTAATTAATTAATGCTTGATTTTCGAAAGTAGATTGTATACTAACTGTTTTCTTTTAAAAAAAATTTGTATACTAACTGTTGAATTATGGATTTATGAAGTGCTGTATCTCTTAGCTTGGGACTTTACGTATAGAGGAATTTGAGAGTCATATATCCATATATGAATTCTACATATTTTTCTAAAGTTTATTTGAAATTTGAGATTGTCTAGATTCATGGAGGTATTTTTTATAGGTTTGGTAGTTCTTCTAAGTTCTAACCATCAAAATGTAAATGGAAATAAATCCAATATTTTATTATTTTTCCACAAAAATTATAAAATTGATATAATATTAAATTAGAATTCATGTGGATTATCAAAAATTGTACAAATCGATAAAATTAGTAACTACCATATCAAAATTTATAAAAATACCAAATTGATGAGTACAATCAATCGAGTGAATGTAATTTTTTATGATTTAAAAAAAAAAAAAACATTAATCTACCATATATGTTTGAGAGATTTCACTATCAATACTGTATTTTATTTATCATGATTCAATTTTATCATCAATGAGATAAATCGTAAATCATTGATAGATCTATGATATCATTATATGCAATCGTCTCGTTCATCGCGCGAGCTGGCTAAAAGGAAAGAGCGAGTTAGATAAAGTTACCGATGAGATCAGAAGAGTTTCAAGGCCTGGACATTTATAAAGAATCCATGCTAGGTCTTCGCTACTCATGATATCCTCATATCCATAAAAATTCTCAAGCTGGTCACGTTTTCGAATTTATGCACTTTCTCACGAGCAATATGAGAGGTACCCTAAGAACACGAATAAATATTTAAGGGTTATATATATGGCTCAAACAACAATAAAAATAAAAGGACAATATTAGTAAATTCATGTGAACTATAATCAAGTACCTTGAGAAAATCAGTTGGTATCCGTCAAGCATTTTAGTGATGTGAGATCGGTTGTTGGGGCAGCAACGAAAAGATCATCGCGGGAACCTTCTTCCCATGTACTATTGTATATACTCAATTTCTCAAGTGCTGTGCAAGCAAAAATAAGGTTAATTGGATGATATTTCTTGAAATTCACACCCTCAAGACGAAGTCCTCTTAAGATTTGGGAGACGAAATTGTGAATTAGGAAATGGAAGATGGAATCCAGGACCAATGTCTACTTTCAACACTTCTAATTCTTCATAGCTAAACCAAGAGTGAGGAACAGTCAGTACTTCATCTCGCTCAAGCTCCTCTCTAGCATGAAAGCCGATAAGTAATTCCTTGGGATTGCGTCTTATTGCAGCCAACATCCATGTTTCGATGCGAGAAACGTCATCTTTCACTTTGCAAGCCAGCGAAAATTTCTCCAACCGACGTACATCGTTCAGTAGTAATACTCTGTCCACAAAATCCATAAAAAGCTTTCTATTTCTTCTTCCCACTTCTGGAATACACGGTACTCCACATACGTTGAATATATGGTGTTCATAAAATTCAAGGTTTTTAAGGGATGTCCATAGGAATTCCCACCTTCTAGATAATACACTTGTTCGGACGGCAATTTTTGTTGGGAGATAAGAGAGGATGTGCTCAAGAATTCCATCTGGTAAATCGCTTAAGCTTCTGTCACTGTGGTCGTCTTTCCCGTTCAACTCCATTCTCATCATTAATACACAGGTTTATGGCAATCAAATTAGTAAATTTAAGGAATATAATCAAAAAGCAAAGTAAAACAAACCAAAAGTTAATTGAAGCAACCAATTAATTTATCAAAAACAAGAAAGATTTCTGATTACTTTATTAGGGTTGGCAATTTAGATTCGATCTTCGAATATCAATGGATCGAATTCGGATCGAAAAGTCTGAAAATCGAATCGAATTAGATATGAATATTAAAATTTATAATCCGATCCAATATATTACTATATTAATAGATATATATAATATCATTAATATTATTATTTTAATAATAAATTCAAAATCCAATAGACATAACCCAACCTCAAAAAAAATACACATAACCCATAAATAAAATCTATTTTTCAGTCGATTTAATTAAAAATAAATCAAAAAATAATTAAAAAGTCTTTAAAAATAAAAGTATTTGAGGATATTTGACATTTTATAATAATTAAATCTAAATTTTTTGAAATTTATTTCGAATTTTTATCCTTTTTATGTGGATCGAATTCGGATACTACTTGCGAATATCCGCGGATCGAATAATAGCATCCGATTTTTTTTTTCGAATTGATCCGCTCCATTGCCAACCTTACGTGTTAGTTGGGAAGTGCGATTCAATATCATAAATGATCAATTTAGCCAACATAAGCAAATAAATATTGCACAAGAACACTTGAACATATGATTCTATATAGATTATGATTTAGAGATAGAAATGTGCAAACCTTTGTAGCTTTTCTTCTTTTGCGATTTATCCTTTCCTTGCGAGTATCATTAGACGCTTCTTGACAGTAGAACTACATAATGTTAGTTTTGCGGCTGCTAGATTTTTTGATATCTTTGTTGTGTGGTGTAACCTTCATTCGACATGCTCGCTTCTTTATATAGTGAATCAAGGCCGAAATTTGGATTGTATGTTTAACCCTAGCTAGCCGAGTCACGAAAATCTATTGCGCTATCCAATATAGACTATCATTATTTGATCGTCAGCTTAATACTATATTCGGCCCAACTAATGATATTATAGTCGGCCCAACTAATGATGATTATCCCAAAGAGTGTAGATTGAATTTCTCAATTAACATATTAATAGTTTATATTATAATCCTTTTATTATATCATTTTTTATATGAATATATGACATGTCCAATTTTTTCTCGATCTTCAAGTAAACTGATGAAACGAATAACACTAATGATATGAAAAAATCCATATCTTGGTCCCTCACGTTTCACCCATAACACTTTTTTAGTCCCTCTCATTTTTCCGTTAGTCTAATAAACCTTCACATTTTCATATAGTCGCAAAATGGTCTCTCTACCGTCGGCTTCTCCCATGTGGCACCGCGAGAAACCAGCTCATACCTAATCAGCTAACGGACCAATATATGTATGACACATGTCATCTGAGTCGTCACTTAACTTTTGGGAAAAGGAAAAATAGCGAAAAAGGGCGGTTTATGTTCAAACCGCCGTTATATAAGAAATAATGGCGGCTTTATTAATCGCCATTAATACCTTAATTTAAGGCGGTAAAAAACTGCCCTTTTATTTTTTTTCAATTTTTCCCTCTCTGTGACTTTTAAGTATTAATTAAAATAGTTTAAAAAAACTTAAATTTATTTTAAGTTAATTTATATATTTTTTATAATTAAATATTAATTTATTTTTTCATTGACTCCTCTCCTTCCACCTTTCTTCATTTTAAAGTTTCCTTGAACTACAACAAAAACTTTCCGCAAGACGATATCGAAATTTTTTTATATGTATTAATACAATCTATGCATTAAAATTCCACTTCCCACGATTCAAATTAACTCATGTCATGTAGAAAAATTCTTTAATCATTATGTCAAATATTGATTGTCGACATATATCGAACTACTCATAGTAATGTAAAAACAAAAACAAAATAAAAAAACGTATAAAGAGTAATCTAATCTGTATAGGCGACGTTAACACGAAGTGCAAAAAAAACTTTAATTTATTTTAAGTTAATTTTCCTTTTTTCGGGAAGTGATGTATAAAAAAATTTTGATGACTCGGATGACACACATATTGGTCCGTTAGCTGATTAGATATGAGTTGACGTCACGCGATATCACGTAGGTGTCATATGAGAGAAATTGTCGGCAAAAAAACCATTTTATTGATTATATAAAAGTATGAAAATTTATTAGACTAACGAAAAGATGAGAGAGACTAAAAAAATATTATGGATGAATTTTGGATTTTCTCCTAATGATATTATATCAGTTCAATTCAACTTGACCATGCATGTACTTTCTCAATTTCATTGATTAATTTAGCTGCTCAATAGATATATCTCTCTACTATTGAGAGAAATAAATATCACATTGTGTAATGATTTTTTATGCATAAATCTCATAAATTTCGATCATAATCTTTAAATTATTCGGTTAAAGAAAATGTTTGGTCATATCATCGAAACATAACGATCATAATATACAGATGATGAACATTTAAATTTAAGAATTAACGAATACAACTATTATGAGAATTACTAACAACGATAATATATAATTATCTAATAATGGATACAAGTTATAACATTTTCTAACAAATATCTATTAATTTGCTATATACGATACACATAGTTTATATTTCCTTCGTCTGTTAATATATATTTTTTTAACTTTTTTTCATATATTTAAAAAAAAATATATTCAATCAATATTAATAAATATATATATTTTTTGAATGTATCTTGAAAAGAAGGAAAGGAGTATATCAAATAAATAAAGCATGCATGCTTTAATTAAACCCATAAAACCACGACTTTCCAACTTGTCTTTAACTATTTAACAAGTAGCTAGTTTTCGGATTAGACCCCTCGATCAAGAATCGTTGGCAACATAGTTCGATTTCCTTTCTCTCATTTGTGCTACATATTTCCCAAAAATTCCATAGATTTCACAAAGATGTCATCTTTTTTAACAAATTTTTCACTGCAGACAGCTCCTTTAAATTTCCATAAAAATCTCCAATCTGTTATAGAATTAATACTTTACACTATCATATTAGGATATTATATGAAACAAGATTTATAAAAGATATTAGCCAATAAACTTGAACTTTATTATCAAGATTATATATTATTATTTATCAAGTCTTTTTCCGTAAGAGAGATATATGTATTACAAAGAGAATTTTATACCGGCTATTTGAATGTACATCTATCTTTTTTCATTTAACTTTTATAATTCTTCTTTAGATGTCTATTATTATATATGTTTCGTTAAAATTTCACCAGTAAATACAAAATTTAGTAAAGAAAAAAGAATACACAAATAATATCATATACAATAAAAATCATTTCAGGTTGCTTTAGTAAAATTTTTGTCAAGAAAAATTCAATGGGACAAAATCTTGTGTGAAGGATAAAAAATATATGCTAGTGTATGATTTTCAACCTCAAACGAACCATATAGCCACTTCAAGGCCATTTCAATCTTACTTGTTATGAACTCGTCGCATACCGATATCAAAAAAAATTTCTCAAAAATTGCTGTCGGTAATGATTTGGTAAAGATATCGGCAAGATCGTTTATGGATCGTATATGCTTGACATCGATTTGTCGACTTTCTTGGAGTTCATGAGCATAGAAAAATTTCGGTGAGATATGCTTGGTCCTATCACCTTTAATATACCTTCTCTTGACTTATGTAACAAAAGCTGCATTATCTTTATAAATTATAGTGGGAGGTAATTCAACCGGTTTTGGAAAACATGAGTTTCGAATATGGGTTAGATTCGCAATAAGTAGCGAATCCACGTTGTCTATATTGTTGTTGTAATACCATATTCGAGGGATGGAACGTGAAGAATGTCTTCTCTAACAATTCTTGATCGGAAAGTCTTAGGCCACATAACTCATAGCGAGAGACAATATCAAACAAAACATCGTTATAGTCTGAGATAGATTTAAAATCTTGTAGACGAATATTTTGCCAATCATTACGGATAAAAGTGAGAATTATTGTTTGAGTATGGTTATACCTTTCTCTGAATCTCGTCCATAAGATCATTACGGACAAGAGTGAAAATTATTGTTTGAATATGGACATCTACCTTTCTTCATCTAACTTTTTTCGTAATTTTACAATATAATCATAAGAGTTGATGGTAAAAAACATGAGATTTTAATTTCCCATCAGCCGGTTAAAATCGTAGATTTCCAAAATTTGATGGGAAGAGTCCTGACCATTTTACCAAAAATTTATCTAATTTAAAGTGGTCGTGAAAATCCCACAAAGCTTTTGATCTACAAAACTTTTTTGACTTTGATATCAATTATAAAATAACAGGAAGAAACAAAAGTTGTTAAATAATATTACCTCCATTCATTAACTGTCGCATTTTATAGGAAATACGAAATGCCACAATTTAAATTTATGAAGATGGATGGAGTATTAGATTCCTAGCTAGGCTTCATGTTTTACCAACCTTGAAATTTCTGTCCGCTAATTATTCGAGTGTTTTTTGATAATGTATCATACTGATCCAGATTCTTATTCACGGATCGGTTAGGTTAGGTCGACAGTTTTAGTCACCGTGGATTTTCCATTTAAGCTTTTAACCACTTTCCATGATGATTAATCATCAATTTACCTTTGGTAAGTTTTATTGGCATGGGCCCCACGAGTCCGACATCCACTGACAAGCAATAACTTTAGCTTGTCGTCCGCATGATGATGTGATTTAACGTGTATCCAACTGAATTTACTTCAGGAAAAAAAAATTAAAATTACTCCTCCTTCTTTGGAAGTAAAAAAAATAAAAATTACTTACTCCCTCACTATTTTAATAACCGACTCTTTCATCAATTTGTCAAATTTTATCTTCCACTATTTAATGGATTTTTATTTTTTATTTATATCTGTTAATGAGAAAAAAATAATAAAAATATAAAATTTATATTGATATTTTTAAAATATAAATTATTTAAAAAACTTCAAAACGTCATCTATTTAGATACGAAAATAGTATCGAATATGGCGTTTGTTATCATTTTAAAATAAAATTACTAGCCCTAATAGTAGTAAATTGTTAATTAACACAGTTATTTGCAGTTCCTTATTATCTGACTCTTTTTTTATTATTAGTGTTGTATTATGAAATCCTATCAGTATCAGATTAGGCGGAGAGAATCAGGCCTACAAATCATCATTAGCAATTATTTCCGGTTTTCTTTATCTTAACAAACAAACCTTTGACTTATTTTTGGGATTTCAGGTTCCCTTCCCTTGCCAACTTCCAAACTCTTGAATGTTTATGATTAATTAATAAAATTATCAAATTAATGCAATTATTTCGAGGGCTAGTAAAATTCGAAACTAACAACGATGGAACATGATAGATTATTTTATAATATAAATTGAATGTTCGAATACTGATGTAACGAAATAAAAAAAATCAGATAAATTGTGACAGTACACTATATCTAATAAAAAATTGTTTATTTCCTTTTTCTGATTTGGCTAATTCTATTTTACAGCAAAAAATTTCTGATTTAAGAAAAAAATATATACATTACTTTTAATTGTTAAAAGGAATTATATAACACCTGACAGTGGAACTTTAGTGCTTTCGGCAGCAAACGATACAGCCTAAGCTTTAAAGATTCTTCTATTCCAAAAGAATTTTTACCTTATTTTAATCCGAAACCAACAAAAAGAAAGATTATTTAAGTATCCCTTTCCGAGAAAAAAAAAAGGTTTTTGGATTTCCAAATAGACCCTTCTAAATTTGTCTTATTTGCCTAAAACCCTTCCGTTCTTTCTTTGATTTTCTTCTCTTTGCCATTCACTCTCTCTACCATTGTGGCAGACAGATCCACTTCATCAATCAAGCTACCATCTTTTTTTCTTTTTTATTTTCTCGAGAAAATAAAGATATGCTCTGTAATATTGTCAGGCTTACCAGGAAGAAGAAATCTGGGACTGTTCCGGTTTACTTGAATGTCTACGATTTGACCACATTCAATGGCTATGCGTATTGGCTCGGGCTTGGGATCTACCATTCTGGTGTTCAAGGTCTGATTTTTTTTCAGTCTTATTGGTGTTTTTTTTTTTTTTTTTTTTTTGTGAATAAAGTTTTGATTTTTATGATGCTGAATGTTTTTGGCGTTTTGGGTAAGATCTGTAGCTGTTTGGTTGATTGGAAAGTGTTTTCCTTTTTCATTTTCTCTCTTGGGTGAAAGAGTTCATAAACCTAGAAATGGAGCATTTCCATATTCCAACAAGATCTGCAAAATTGAATATGTTAATTTAATTTTTCTCTCTAGTGTTGTTGTTGAGCAGAATTTCTGATTGCTGAATTGAAGCTAAAAAGGAAAAAGAAAATCCACATGTTATGCTTTGTCATTGTTTAAAATCAGAAATTGAATCTGTGTTAGCTCGATATCTCTCCAACCAAACAGATGATGACTTTTATTAAAGTCTTGATTTTTATTTTTCTTTGTCCTGGTCGCAGTTCATGGTGTAGAATATGCTTTTGGAGCTCATGACCATGCCAATACAGGGGTTTTCGAAGTAGAACCAAAGCATTGTCCAGGATTCACATTCAGAAAGTCGATTTTGATCGGAAGAACTGATCTTGGTCCGGTGGAGGTTCATGCATTCATGGAGAAATTAGCAGAAGACTATTCTGGTAACTCTTACCATCTCATCACTAAGAATTGCAACCATTTCTGCAATGATGTTTGCGTCAAATTGACTGCCAAACCAATCCCTCGCTGGGTTAATAGGCTCGCCAGATTGGGTAACAAACTTAACTACATTACACATCCTTATAAATTCCTAGTCATTTGAATACTTCTAATATTTTTTTCAATGCATGATATCATTGATGTTGACAAAATGACAGAATTGATATCTTGAACAAGCATACAAAATATGAATGGAAACAAAAAGAAGTAAATGGACAGCTATTTTTAAATATTTTGTTCCAAAGGAAGCTTTGAAAACTAGAAAGAATATCTGTAGCTTATTCCTCATTGTTGCTCCCATTACCAGCTAGCTGTCTGATTGCACTAGCTAAAATGCCGTTGACATGTTTTCTGAGGATGCTAATAGCCGCCTTTTTTGTTTGCTTGTTCTTTTCCATTTCAATTCAAATTTGATTGAGTAATTAGGTTGACTGCGGAAGTTTTATCCTTTCTCTTTGTCTTTGTGCATAATTAGTAAAGCAAGATTGTAATTGTTATGTGGCCAATCTGATTACTTGGTTTGTGTCTTGAAGTTGAGAAGCTGCTCTCATAATCTGGAAAGGGACTAATTTAATGAAAAACATTATGTAACAATATGCTAACAATTTTATGTGTATGAATTTTGTAGGTGTTATCTGCAATTGTGTTCTTCCAGCCGGTTTAAACGAAACAAAAGTGGGACAGGTTAAATCACAAGATAAGGTTCAAGACACAGAGAAAAAGAAGTTGAGAAGTCGGTCTAGTAGATTCCCGCCTTCTTCTAATCCTCCTCCTCCTGTTCCGTGTCTTACAAGTTCCACCAGTAAGCAAAGACATCGGCTCCAAAGGTCGACGTCTCTGATTCATTCCCATCAAACTCAACTCTAGTCTGTGTATCTTTTTTCCTTACGTTATTAAACTTACAGAAAATCAATGAGTAAATTCGCATGTTTCATTATCAGTCCCATCTCAATGCTCTATTTAGCTCAAAGTGCTTTTTTATATGGCTCCTCTGTAAAAATCCCTAGCCTTTTACTAGTTGCTTTGGAAGAATTTGCATTCGTAAGGTAAATCTACCCAGTGAAAATCGGGCCGGGTTTACTGCTCAATACAATATAGTGATTGGGCTTAGTTTGGACTTGCAAAACTCCGCCTTACATCGACCAATTCCTAGAAAATAAAAAACTTTTCGATTACGCCGTATTAATTAGTCCTTCCGGTTGCGAATCTCAGAAAACATTACAGATTCGTTCGTTTTGTGATTTAAGAATGTTTGAGCATGCAATAACACGTTTTTTAAAATGATTTGGAGCATGTTCGAGCATCCCAAAATAAGAAACGAATGGATTCGTAATTTTTTATATCATTAATTATTTTCTTGATTTTTAAAACTATTTAACATGTTCGAACATCCACAAATCATGAAATATTTATTTATCTAAAAATCATAAATATTTATTTAAAATAAAATAATTATTACAATTAATATATGAGGATAAATTTGAAATAGATTTCATTTCATAAAACAACACTTTAAAAATTTGGAATAAATCAAAATAAATTTCATTAAAAAAATAATTGTAACGGATGGAATCTATAGTTTAGTTGGACGATCGGTTACAATATAGGAGTATTACTAGTAGTAATCAAATTAAATTAGGGGCGGTTCATTAGCTTAACCCGATAAATCCAGCAATATATACGAGTGAATTAATTAATACAGTCGTTCGATCCGCCAGCCGAAGGCGTTCTACCGCCAAACCGAACGACGGTCACCGCCAAACCAGGTTTAGTTTATATTGTTATGCTTATGCTAGCAAGTTTTAGGACTCTACTTTCACCGTATATCATGTGTTTATCTTTTGAATTCCTGCAAAATTAGAGTTCTGCTCATCTAAATCTCGACTTAGTTCATTGGGACAAGTTTAATTATGAGAGTTGGTCATCTGATCACATGTCATAGATATTCAGAATTTGGTATCTTTGTTGTTAAGTTTGATATATAATGATGATAGCTGTTAAAGTGGTTGATACTTGATGGGTCGATTTTATCTCCATCTTTGAAGTTTTATGATTGACTTTTTCGCCTTTTACATCCATTTTGTAAAATTTTATCATTAATTTTTTGCCAGAAACAAGATTAGTAGAAATATGAGCACGGGTTCACTAGTTAGCGAGCCTAAAAGAAAGAAGTTGAATGGGCGAAATACATGCTTAGATGATCTCCCTGATGAAACTCTTGGGTACATCCTATCTTTTCTTCCAACAAAGTGTGCTGTTGGAACTTGCATATTGTCCAAAAGATGGCAATACTTATGGACTTTACTCTCGAGCCTTGATTTTCACGACAATGTCGTTCATAAGTTTGGAAAGCCCGGAGAAGATGAAATCACGAAAATAAAGAATTTCATGAATTTTGTGGAAAGTGTACTAATTCATGATGCCTTGAGGATTCAGAAATTTTCCCTCTCTTGCAATGTTCTCGAAGATGAAGTTTCTCGCGTCAAAACATGGATCTCTAATGCTGTGAGCCGCAATGCTAAAGAAGTTCATATCCATTTTAACTACGAGAAGTGGGAGCAGGGACATGGATTTCCCGATTGCCTGTTTAATTGTGGTACGGTTGAAGTATTGAAAATCAAAGCGGATGTCCCAGTTCAACTTCCTTCACAAATCTGTCTCCCACATCTCAAAATATTGAATCTTAGTAGTCTCACTTTTAAAAGATTTCCATTCGACAAACCTTCTATTTGCTATTCCGAGTCTAGGGGAGTTGATCATGGATAGTTGCTTATGGGAGGGAGGATTACACGATGAGGTAGTTATTTCGGCACCAAATCTTTGGAGCTTAGCTATAGATGATAGCGGCAATGAAGAAAACTTTTGGGTGCTTGGATTATTATATCATGTCACTATATCTGCACCCATGCTTAAAAATTTTGAGTACACTGGTGGATTTCTTAAAGACTATCGCTTTTCGCAGCCATCTTCTATTTCCAAGGCTAGTCTTCTCTTTGAATATGGACACATGAGCAATTTGGGCGGAGATTTTCTTATTATTTTTTCACAAGGTCCTAAGATCATTGAAATCAGTGAAACAGTTGAAACTATCAACTAACTGGATCGAGGTATACTTATCTATCCTCTTTTCATTTTCAGTTTTGTAATCTTGTATATATGGTCCTAGAAACTCTTGTATAAATGCCAACGCCTTGAAACTCTTATATTTCCTGATGTAAGTTATTTACATGTTAATCTTTTTATAATTTTATCTCTGCTAATTCTTCTAATGACTTGTTCTTTCTAATCACGTGATTAAATAATGTTAAATGATTTTGATCAGAGCATCCTTTATGCCTACAAGTTTGATCGTGTGTTAAATTCAAAACGTCTTATTTTCATCAAACCTCAAGAGAATCGTAATTGGGAATTTCGAGGGACATGACCTAGAAGAGTTTTTAGCGGTGCATGTTATGTTGACTGAAGACAGCTTTCTTGGAAACCATGGAGATAGGTTTTCTGAGTTATGTAGCTAATAAGAGGAGGAAGGAAATTGAAACTTTTCTGCTAGCCCTTCCCAGAACATCCACATCCTGTCAACTTGTCTTCAAAATGGACAAAATCCTTGAAGCTCACTAGTAGTCATTGCTCTGTCTGATCTTCTCCGTCTTTTTTGTATGATAGATTTTCCAGTTTGGTATATATGTTTAGATAGATTTTCCTGTTTAGTACTAGTATATGTTTACTCCCTCCGTCTTCAAATATTAGGTGTTGTTTTTATGATTTCTTTTATCTTTAAATAGTAGTCTTTTAGCATCTCCAAGCTTAACTCTGTCTCCCACTAATATTCTCTCCTCAATTATTATTATTATTATTATTTTGATAAATGGCAAAGCCAACATTCATTAGGTCGAAACATTGGATAAAATTTGTTACACCCCTCAGGTAAATGGCGAAAGGAAAAACATGTAGAAACTGACAAAAAGGAGTTATGTCTAGCCAGACTAGAATCACCATTTCGTTCGAAAAATAGATGCAATTTTTCTAAATACAAATTGAATGTTTATATTTATTTTGAGACAAAAGTAGTAGATTATTACACTCGTCCTTAACAAATGAGAAAGAACAAACAGTAAAAGAAGAGGCCTTTGCTTTGACTTGCTCGACAATCAAACCAGCACCAGTATATATATAGCTTCTTACTGCTTCGACGGAGTGGCTTTTTGAAAATCTGATCAGCCTCCTCCATACATTTCATAATAAGTGTAAAAAAATACATTCCACCCAAATCAATAAAATGGTTGGATATATGGTCTATTGGTCTTATACTAAATTACCCTCACATTTCACAATCCCTATAACAACACCAACAAAAAGAAAAAGCATTATTTTAATGTCCATTGAAAACTATGAAATATAATACTAGTAGTATCGTAAAAGGTTGTTTTGACTTGAAAAAATGTACATTTATTTTGAAATGTTTGAAAATGGATTTTCGGAAGTTAGATTGGAATGGAGAGTTTTTTTTGGGGTCTTTCAAGATATTTTTACTGTCGATAATATTAAGATTAATCTCTCGTTCCAATTATCAGCGCACGAAACGGTAAGAAATTGACAACATAATTTTTTCCGAGTATGATTAAGGGATGAATGGAGAGTTTAAAGTTGAAAATTTGAAGCTAAAAAATAAATTATATGCCAAACACATTTAAATATTATCAGATGTCAAATTTTATGGTGGCTGCAGGTTCTAAAGCCTACTACAAAGTCGGGAGGTACGTTTTCTCCGCATACAAAATCGATTATAGAGATACACTATCTTCGTTCTTAATTAACTATCATACATATATGACATTTAATTAAGGATGAAGAGAGCATCAAATAAGGCCGACCATATAAAGACTTCCAAAATTGTTTAGAGACGTAATTTCACTTTCTGATATATATTTTTGGTATTATTTTAGTTTTGTGTTTCTCTATTGTTAGTGACTAGTGTAGTTCGTATGTTTGGTGAGTGTAGTCCATGGTTTTGGTATTTTGGTCATTTGGTGGTAGTAACTCTGGATATGAGTTTGAAGATCGGCCTTCAAGTTTACTTTGCGGAGTGAAGTTGTCATTTTTCTCTCCATTCTAAAATCTCGAATAGCATGTGATCAGTCAGGGGTCGGATTTTGTTTGGATTCGAGTGCCTCTCGGTCTTTTTTGGGGTTATCACCTTCAATTATAGACGCTTTCATTCCAATCATTGGTATCGGTTATATAAAGTTTCGGAAAAATTGATCAAATCTTGCTTATTATGCATCATCTACCACGCTTTTTGTTGCACCGATTGCCTGATATTTATATCATGATTTTCTAACTTTCGGATTAGAAAGATTAGAAGCTACCGCTCTTTGATTATCCGTGAAGAGGTGCACTCAATTAGTCAATCAATCAATTTCGCTATAGATTATACTACATTTACTATTGGTATTGATTTAGTCTTTAAGTATGTTTTGAACTTAACTATGCTCCTAACTCTTGTATTACCATTATTTATTTATTAATGAAATACAAGTTTGCAACAAAAAAAGGGTATTTAATATTATGGGGTAAATATTTTAATACCGTCCAACAGTAGGGAGAAACTAGTTTTGTGTAACATAAGGGGTTCTCATAGGTATACGGGAACATTTAGGGTTATTTGCTATTCGACCAAGTTCTTAAGGAAAAATAAAGACAATTGAAGTGAAACTTGTCTGTTCAGTTGGACGATAGGTTACCATATAAAGTAATAATCAAATTAAATAAGGAGCGGTTCATTAGCTTAACCCGATAAATCCGGCAATCACTATATACATAGTACTTGTAGTGAGTGGTGATATTACACTCGCTCAATCCGCCAGCCGAATGCGTTCAACCGCCAAACCGAACGGTCAACAGGTTAATTAGTGCAATTTTAGTTAAATATGTCTGGGTTTTGTTAATATTGTTATGCTCTCAGTGTCAGAATATCTTGTCTTGGCCTTTGAGTTCCTGTAAACTTTGAGTTCCGCTCATCTAAATTGCAATAGAAATTCAGAGTTTGGCATCGCATTTTTAGTTTGATATGTAATGATAACTGTTACTGTTAAAGTGCTTGATGGGTCGATTTTATACCCATCTTTGTAGATTCATGTTTGTCTTTTCATCCATGTTGTAAATTTTGTCATTGCTTTGTTGCCAGAAACAAGATTTGTACGAGTAGGAACACCGGTTCACTAGTTAGCGAGCCTAAAAGAAAGAAGTTGAATGGGCGAAATACATGCTTAGATGATCTCCCTGATGAAACTCTTGGGCACATCCTATCTTTTCTTCCAACAAAGTGTGCTGTTGGAACTTGCATATTGTCCAAAAGGTGGCAATACATATGGACTTTACTCTCGAGCCTTGATTTTCACGACAACGTAGTTTGGAGGTTTGGAAAACCCGGAGAAGATGAAATCAGGAAAATAAAGAGTTTCATGAATTTCGTGGAAAGTTTACTAATTCATGATGCCTTGAGGATTCAGAAATTTTCCCTCTCTTGCAATGTTCTCGAAGATGAAGTTTCTCGCGTCAAAACATGGATCTCTAATGCCGTGAGCCGTGATGCTCAAGAAGTTCATATCCATTTTAACTACGAGAACTGGGAGCAAGGGCATGAATTTCCCGATTGCCTGTTTAATTGTGGTACGGTGGAAGTATTGAAAATTAAAGGGCATATCCCAGTTAAAACTCCCTTCACAAATTTGTCTCCCACATCTCAAAATATTGAATCTTGGTAGTCTCACTTTTAAAGATTTCCACTCGACAAACCTTCTATTTGCTAGTCCGAGTCTAGAGGAGTTGATCATGGATAATTGCTTATGGGAGGGAGGATTACACGATGAGGTAGTTATTTCGGCACCAAAACTTTGGAACTTAGCTATAGATGATAGCGGATTTGAAGAAAACTTTTGGGAGCATGGCTTATTATATTATGTCACTATATCTGCACCCATGCTTAACATTTTTGAGTACACAGGTGGATTTCTTAAGATTATCGCTTTTCTCATCCATCTTCTATTTCCATGGCTCGTCTTCTCTTCGAAACGGACACATGAGCAATTTGGGCGGAGATTTTCTTGTTTTTCACAAGGTCCTAAGATCATTGAGATCAGTGAAACAGTTGAAACTATCAACTAACTGGATTGAGGTATACTTATCTATCCTCTTAGCATTTTCAGTTTTGTAAATTTTGTATATATGGTCCTCTGTAAAGTGTAAAGTATGAAATTGTTTCGCAGTATCTATTTCATGATGGATCAGAGCTAATGCCAACTTTTGAAAGTTTGATCAGCTTGGAAATTTCAGACAGGTCCAATTGAGCTCTGTGATAAACTGGAGTTACTTTTGAGTAAATGCCAACGCCTTGAAACTCTTATACTTCCTGATGTTAGTTATTTACACTTCATAATTTTTTTTTTAATAATTTTCTCTGCTAATTCTTCTAATGGCTTGTTCTTTCTAATCATGTGATTGAATGATCAAAGCATCCAATATGCCTACGAGTTTGATCGTGTGTTAAATTCAAACGTCTTATTTTCATCATCATCAAGCCTCAAGAAAATCATAATCGGGAATTTCTAGGGTGATGTCGTGGATGAGTTTTTAGCGGTGCATGTTTTGTTGACGAATGCAACATTCTTGGAAACCATGGAGATAGGTTTTCAGAGTCATGTAGTTAACAGGAAGGTAATTGAAACTTTTCTGCTGGGCATCCCCAGAGCATCTAAATCCTGTCAACTTGTCTTCCAAGATTGACAAAATCCTTGAAGATCACTAGTGGTTTTAATGTCAAGACATAAATAATTACTAGTAGTAAATGCTATTTCTCTGTCTGATCATCTCTTTCTTTTTCGTAGGATAAGGCTTACAAGTTAGATTTACCAGTTTAGTGCGTAGTATATATAACTCCGTTCTATATAAGCTTGTTTCATTGTGGAGTGCATTTCATTGTGACATCAGTTTTATCACACACAATTGCAATTAGATTGGATTCAAACTTTCTTTCTTTATTTTTGATAAAGGAGAGACTGAATTTTATTAAATATGATAATGAAGTTAGAATGTGGTCGAGTTAATTTACATCCCTTGATTTATAATCCCGGGTGAAAACCCCTAGCCCTCCAAGTTTGGTAAAAACTGTGGCTATTATCAATATAAGATCATACCTGGTTGGCTTTAGAGTGAAACTTGAAATACTCGTATGTATGAGTGTATAATTAGTACTGTACGTACGAAAGAAATCGAACAGAATAGAGCAAAATCATATTGATGATTGGATTTAAAAGAAAATATTTTGTTTCGTCCTATAAAATCATCCTCTTAAGTCCTAATTAATCGTTTTCCGAATTTAAAATACATCATTATAATAATTCTCGGGTTAAACTCTGGACATCTTGCGATACATAATACACTACTGTATAAAACAGCAATTAGAGTCGGCAATATGCATCAGTCTTATCTCCTCCCCAGCTCCGCAGCCGCGAAGGAGCTCCTGGCGGCGAGCCTAACGACAACACGAGGTCTTGCATTTCATCACATGTAGAATTAGATTAAATATATATAAGTGTAATTATACTAATTAATATTTACAGAGATCTTATGTAGAATTAGAATTGCTCTCATTGTCTCATTCTAAATATCATTAAAAAGAATTACTCTCTAACTAATGAGAATATAAGTTTACTAGTATTGCAATTTTTGGAGCTTGTTGATACTCCTGTTTAACTGGTTGATCGGTCTCTCAAAGGTTAATACAATGTACGTATGATATTTAACAGGATTTTCGGATATTGGTTCGTGTAATATTATAGACTTACAGTTGATATCGTTAGTATTTTCATATTTTGAATTGTCATAATATTTTGTTTATTGTGATGCCAGAAACAGTGTGATTTAGACAATATGGACACAGATTCAGTAGCATGCGAGCCTAATAGAAAGAAATTGAAAGGGAGCAACGATATGCATGTGCGCAACCGAAGCATAAATGATTTTCCGGACGGTATTCTTGGGCATATCGCATCTTTTCTTCCGATCAGAGATTTCATATACATCATTACCAACGAAAACCCTCTGACAAACCACACTTTTTACCTGAAAGTTTAAACTCAAATGCAGTACTAATGCAGCTTGCTGGAGGAAATTCTGCGCTTGCTCTCGCAATCTAATTTGCTGGGAATTTTGATAGTAAGTCACATTATCAGGATTATTGTGTTTTTCTGCTGACCAAACTGAATTCAAGAATCCAATTTTACTTCTTGTTCGAGCATGTCCTTCACTTATACCCTCCATAGTCCATGTTCTTTAGATCGGTTTCTTTTCTATAGATTTAAAATTGTGATGGCTTTCAAATTGTACTAAGAGCATTAGAACAAGGTTTCTAAAGAGGACGCAAAAGAGAGTAAACGAAGACAGTTTGTTTCCGCATACAAACATTTTTAGGTATATTTTGTGTTTTCATTCCTATGAATTAGATTGTCATGTCCACTTAACTTTAACTTTGCTGCAGGTTTTACAGATTTCACCCTTTCTCGATGCGGAAGTTTAGGAAAGCAAAACAATCTAACAAGACTCCACAGTTGAGTAACAAAATAACCACTCAATTTTTAGATTTCTTTTATTAATTTTGTTCCTCATATACGCTCTGAGGATGCTTAGGAAGTCGGAGATGCTTGGCAGAGGACTCTGTTGAGTATACAAAACCAAATTCATCTCTGTGAGTGATTAATGACTGTTGAATATCCACGTTATTTCCTCTTCGTTTTTCATTAGAGTTCGTTTTTCATTAGTAATTCATTTTTTACTTTGTACTTTCTTGATGTTAAAGAACAAGTTCAAGCACTTTGGATGAAGTAAAGATATCAAATGGATGTTTACTAGTTGCTACAGGTAACTAATTTTACTTCACATTTGAGATTGACAAATTTATATTGACAAGCATGCTCATGCTCTCTTCCATGCATTGGATCATGGAGAACTGGCAACGTCTTCTCTACCCTACAGAAATTGATTTGATTCATTATTTCTATTCTTATTTGATTCAATTATTTTACTACATGTTTTAAATCATTTTTTGAATCCCAACCTCCATGTTTTTGAATTTCTTCAGGCCTTTCACCACAAAGGAAGCGACGTATCACTGATCGAGTCTTCATTGAACGGTTGTTTTTGCAGTCTCGAGTTTCTCTGGTGATGATCCATTTTATAACTTCCTTTTGAGAGTTCGAATTAGTTAAGGAAACGGTCAAACGGATGAAAACAACACATGTATAGTTTCAGGTCTTCACTGCAAGATTTTCGTTGACGCTCATTACAAAAGGTAATAAATCCATGTTTCCATGTCACTACTTTACTTATTTCAGATATATATATCATCCTGGAAAGGAGACGTTATCATGAATGTGGTGATAGGTGATAACTAAATGATTGATTATGCCGATTGAAGTATGATTATGAGGTAACATGGGATAAGGATGGCTTTTTGAAAAACTCCAGAAATCAAATGCAAGAGAAGAATATGCCAGCATAAGCGGAGCAGTACAATATAGAATAGAAACCTCTCGTAGGAAAATATTTAGGGATTAGTAGTCATGGAGCAATTCCATTAATCGGCAGGAAATTTATTTTTTTCCTCTACCTTCTTTGGACGTATGTACCGTTAGAATTTGATCCAAAGTATATCAATCTCATACATCCCCTTTTCAAGCGCTGAATAAAGCTTCCGCACGAGTCCTCCTTTGTTGAACCTATGAATCCAAATTTTTATAACCCTAAGAAGATCCGCTTTAACGCAATTCACAAGGCTATTGTTTCTCTTGACCCCTGGAATCGACATCAAAATTGCATCATTATGGCGATATATGGTCAATATGGGTGCTTGGCTTTCACAAGGCCCGGGGCCAATGCTTGGATTGATGTTCAAATACCACCTCCTCACTTTTAGGACATTGTTTACTACAAGGATAATTTTTATGGTGTGGATTGTCGCCGCGGTGTTTTTGCATGTAGCATTGATGATGTGAATATCTCCACGGTTGAAAACGTGGCAAAGGTTCCAAGCTACATTCATACTCTTTTAAAGAAGTATCTCGTTGAATCATCGGGAGAATTGCTCTTGGTATGCCGTAGTATATTTTGATTATGCCAAATCCATTTTAGCACACCCTAGTTAGAAGATCATATGAGGTCCTTATAAAGCTTAATTGTATCTAGTTCACTTGGTCAGTCAATTGAAAAATTTTAAGGGAGAAAAGAAATCAAACTTATAAAACACAATCAAGAAATTAACAACATTACAATGGCTTCTTCAACACATTTTGGTTGGCTTGTGATTATGTTATTCATCCGGTTTCAATTATCGGCACAAACCCATGGTACTTTCTATCTTCCTCATGAATCTTTACATGGATCTATCTTTATATCGATATTTTTTAGATTAATTTTCCATTTATGTGGGAAGATTGATTAATTAGTGTCTCTAAATGCATGGATCGAAAATGGAGAAGCTCCCACAGAAAGTACCAGAATTAGTTGGTTTCCCTGGCCGTGTCATCCGACAAAAATAAAATGCTCAAATAACGAAGATTGTGAGGGTAAATTTCCAAACGTTTTACATCACATGTTCATACCAAAAAGTGTGTTGCTACTATGATTAATAGCAAACGACGTTTTTCTTTATAATGACGGTGTCGAATTTTCAATTAAACTCTCAGTTTTTTGTAGATTCGAATCTAAAGATTCGACTGTAAAACCTAATTTTTCTTCGGATAAAATTTTCCAGGTCAGTAAAGGTAGGCCACCCCACGAAGTTAGTAATTTAGTACTCATGAGAGTGAGAACGATCAAGATTGAATCGTAGACATAACGGACGGTCGAGATTTCCGGCGAAGCTTGAATGAACAGTAATTTCTTGTCAAAATTAGCTTTTTAGTCTTTAGATAATAATGGTCGTTGAGCTCTCGATTTGACTATGGCAAGAAATTATCAATAAAATGAGTTTTTCATTCTTCTTTAAGAAAAATAATATTCTCCTTTTCATTTTGCCCATTTGTCTACCAAAAGTTGGATAGAAAAGCAAAATGAACCATTAATCTATTTGCAAAGCAAAAATCTATGTTTTGCATTTGTAGGTTCATCCACATGGCCATGAATCTAGATAATCAATCACAAAAATACAACACTAGCACAAGAAAATTCAATAATTCAGCCAAAATAACCAAAAAAATTAATGGGAAAAAAAAATAATATCTCCGTATCAAAGTACATGATGTTTTGCATTTTAAGTTTTAGATTTCTCGATTATATAGATCTCGGTACTGATTATGAAGCTTTAGAGATGTTTCTTAGCAAATGCCCACGCCTTGAAACTCTTATATTAACCAAGGTAACTTAAATAGTACACCTCTTCCTAGCTATATTCACCTTATAATTGATTCTGCCAATTCTTGTGTATATATAGATTTGATGTATTTATAAATGACCAGGGCTCCAAATCAAGTTGTAACTACAATCCTTGGCCATATCCAAAGTTGACAAATTTATCATCAACCCTCAAGAAAATCGTGATTTGAAGATTCAGCGGACAAACCCAGGAAATATGTTCTGTTCACGTTTTGTTGGCGGGTGCAAAGTTGTTAGAAACTCTGGAGATACATGTTGACAAGTCCATGTCCAAAGCTCTTTTAGGTCTGCTCCCAATGGCAGGCGCCGAATACTCGTATAAAATTAACATCTTTCATTATATAAACATATGTCCTCGTGTTAGGGAATCGAATTTGGCCAATTCGGCTATTTGACTATCGGAGGTCCAATTCTGGTTGCCAGATTGTTTATGCTTTAAATTAATGTAAACGAGCCCATCGAAAGATATTATCAATGACCATTGCTCGTAAGTCTGTACCAGGATCTGGTAGCTGATTGTGAATAATGTTGTTCGGTAATCCTTGCGGTTTATCTAGCTTCGAAGGCTAGGACTTTTATCCGAGGAGTATGAACGCGGACACTTTTAAATATTTAATAATAATAGTCGTCTCTCCTTTAAAAAAAAATTAAGTTAATAAATTAAATGCTGCTTCATAAAATTTGTACCAAATGAATTAATCAAATTTACTTGCAAAAAGCGCCACGAACTAATTAAAGTATATATCACCTTACCCCGATTATTATAAAGTTTTTGTTTATGCATGCTCACAATCAACAGGTTGTTGAAAGTATTTTGGCTTTTCAGGGTGTAGGACACCAATCCATCGCACCAACACCCTTATCGATTTCTTTCTTTTCTTTTCTTCAGCCCAAATAAAAAATACACATATATATAGATATACTAGTTAAACTAAAATTGGAAAGTTTATATGTAGAGTTTTTAGCTAATTAAGCAAAATAAACAATTTATGATTTGTCTTTGATCCCAACATTTCACATGATGAGAATCCATTAATCACCATTAACTAGATACACCATGACAGATTTCGACCTCCTTTTCATCATAAATGACGATAGACGGCCAACTTGACCCAACGGCATTTCCTTTTGCGTGAGGATACAGATTTGATTTTTGGGTGAGCAGACTTTAGATGTTATATACATATATATTTGTTTATTTTGCTACCTCTTAGAAAATCCTTCTTCGTATTACTGCGGGGGAAAAAATGATATAAGAGAAAAACTGTAATTCAATTGTAGTTTAGTACATTATAGTCAATACTTAATTGTATGCATGTACCAAAGTAAGCTAGAGGAAAGATTTTCCATATACTTGATATGCAACTTTTGTTGTTCAAGTTGGAATTGATTGTGTACTCACTAACATGACATATGGTGCAATTTAATCATAAAAGTGCAAAACAAATAATTACTGAAAAATTAACTTTATTTTTTTTAATGAATATGTGGGGAACAAAATCAATTCCCAAACAGGGGTAACCATCATGAAGTTTCATATATTATACGTAGACTGGTCACACCTGCTTTTGGTAATTAAACGAGATTGTAAAATTTTATACCAAAGGTTCTATTGTTATCATTAGTATTAATTTATAGGTTGATTACAACCATGTCCTTAAATTCTATTCGACAGATTGTCCTTTATAGAAATTCTTAGGTGAGTCATTTCAATTGTCGCGGTTATTGAAATAAAAGTCATGGACCAGGGAGAAATTTGAGGTGGCTTGAACAGAGTTTAATTGAGCCATTGTCAAGCAACTC